>NC_069505.1:463840042-463987542 GCF_027579735.1 Bombina bombina | reverse complement strand
TTGGACCAAGGGAAGAATGTAACGTATAGTTTCCATCTTGAAGAAGAGTACTCTGAGGAACTTGTTTAGACATTTCAGGTCTAAAATAGGTCTTAAAGTTTCCTCTTTTTTGGGAACCACGAACCATGAGTAGAATACCAGACCCTGTTCCTGCGGAGGAACTGGAACTATTATTCCCAGGGCAGAAACATCTGACACAATTTAAAAAACGCCTCTCTCTTTATCTGGTCTACAGATAATCTTGAGAGAAAAAACCTGCCTCTGGGAGGAAAAGTCTTGAATTCTATTTTGTACCCCTGGGATACGATGTCTACCGCCCAGGGATCCGGAATATCTCTTATCCAGGCTTGAGCGAATTGAGAAAGCCTGCCCCCTACTGCATCCGCTCCCGGATCGGTGGCCGACCCTTCATGCCGACTTGGAATCAGTTGCTGTTTTTTAGACTGCTTCCCCTTGTTCCAAGACTGACCAGGCTTCCAGGAAGACTTGGATTGTTACTGCTTGGAGGAGAGAGGGGAGGGTTTACCTCTAAAGTTTCTAAAGGAATGACCTTTCTGCTTATTCTTCTTATCCTGAGGGAGAAAAGATCCCTTTCCTCCTGTAATATCAGAAATTATTTCAGCCAAGCCAGGCCCAAACAAGGTCTTACCCTTGTAAGGGATCACCAAAAGCTTGGACTTAGATGAAACATCCGCAGACAAGGACTTCAACCATAAGGCTTTGAGAGCAAGAACCACAAAACCAGATATTTTTGCTCCCAATTTAATGACTTGTAAAGAAGCATCCGTGATAAAGGAATTGGCTAACTTAAGAGCCTTAATCCTATCAGGGATCTCCTCAAGAGGAGTATCTGCCTGAATAGAATCAGACAAGGCATCAAACCAGTAGGCTGCCGCACTCGTGACAATACACACCGCAGGCTGCCATTGGAGACCCTGGTGAACATAAATTTTCTTTAGCAATACTCCCAACTTCTTATCCATTGGATCCATAAAAGAACAACTATCCTCTATGGGAATAGTGGTCCTCTTAGTCAAAGTGGAGATCGCCCTTACCACCTTAGGAACAGTTTGCCACGACTCTTTAATGGAGTCAGCTATAGGAAACATTTTCTTGAAAATTGGAGATGGAGAAAGAGGAATTCCAGGCCTCTTCCACTCCCGTGCAGAAATCTCTGTAGCACGGTCTGGTACAGGGAATACCTCCACTGCGGAGGGAACATCAAAGTACTTGCTCAGTTTACTAGACTTCTTAGGGTTAACTACGACGGTCATGTCGGAGTCGTCCAAGGTAGCCAAAACCTCCTTAACAGACGGCGGTGTTCCAGCTTAAATCTGAAGGATACCACTTCAGCATGAGAAGGAATTACACTGTCTGAGTCTGAGATTTCACCCTCAGACGCTACAGAAGTGTCTTCCTCCTCAGACTTCTGAGATGGAGCACCCTGAGTAACCATAACTGCATCAGAAACCTTACACACCGACTCCTTAAATTTCCTCTTGCGCTTTCCCTGCAGCATGGGAAAAGCAGACAGCGCCTCAGATACCTGGGCAGCAATGTCTTGTAAAGAAACTCCAACCAGAGCGTGCGAGGAACCGCAGGGCACTGCATGTGTAGACGGAAAAGATTGGGACGCTTGAGGAGAAAGCTGCGGCATATCTGATGCAGAATTTGACATCTGAACAGCATCTGCCTTAGCTAATGATGGCTCAGGATCAAAAAGTCTCTCCCTATAACACAAGGTTCACTCAATGCATTTAGAGCATAAAGGTACTGGGGGATCTACCTGGGAGTCAAAACATACTACATGTAACAGTTTGCAAAGCTTCTTGGTCCATTTTTGCCCACAAGAAGGTTCATAAAGACCAAAATAAAATAAAAAACAGATCTTGTTCCTATTTTAAAACGAATAAGGAAAAAAAAAAAAAGAAAAATCGGTACTACTCCTTTAAATTGTTAAAAACTAAAAATGGATCAGAGATTCTATTATAAACCCCAGCTAACCCTCTACACCTCAGCTGTTTGCTGAGGCGTCTATCTGTTTCGCTGACTGCCACAAAAACCATCCGGCTAGGACTCTGAACTCGAAAAACATAATTTATGTAAGAACTTACCTGATAAATTCATTTCTTTCATATTGTCAAGAGTCCATGAGCTAGTGACGTATGAGATATACAATCCTACCAGGAGGGGCAAAGATTCCCAAAACTCAAAATGCCTAGAAATACACCCCTCACCACACCCACAATTCAGTTTAACGAGTAGCCAAGCAGTGGGGTGATAAAGAAAGGAGTAGAAAGCATCAAAAAAGAAATTTGGAAATAATTGTACTTTATACAAAAAATCATAACCACCATAAAAAGGGTGGGCCTCATGGACTCTTGCCAATATGAAAGAAATGAATTTATCCGGTAAGTTCTAACATAAATTATGTTTTCTTTCATGTAACTGGCAAGAGTCCATGAGCTAATGACGTATAGGATAGCAATACCCAAGATGTGGAACTCCACGCAAGAGTCACTAGAGAGGGAGGGATAAAAATAAAAACAGCCATTTTCCGCTGAAAAAATTAATACACAAACCAAAAAAATAAGTTTATTCTCATAAATGAAAGAAAAAAAACTTAAATCAAAAGCAGAAGAATCAAACTGAAACAGCTGCCTGAAGAACTTTTCTACCAAAAGCTGCTTCTGAAGAAGCAAATACATCAAAACGGTAGAATTTAGTAAATGTATGCAAAGAGGACCAAGTTGCCGCTTTGCAAATCTGATCAACTGAAGCTTCATTCTTAAAGGCCCACAAAATGGAGACTGATCTAGTAGAATGAGCTGTAATTCTCTGAGGCGGGGCCTGACCCGACTCCAAATAAGCTTGATGAATCAAAAGTTTCAACCAAGAAGCCAAGGAAATAGCAGAAGCCTTCTGACCTTTCCTAGGACCAGAAAATAAAACAAATAGACTGGAAGTCTTCCTGAAATCTTTAGTAGCTTCCACATAATATTTTAAAGCTCTTACCACATCCAAAGAATGTAAGAATCTTTCCAAAGAATTCTTAGGATTAGGACACAAGGAAGGGACAACAATATCTCAATTAATGTTGTTAGAATTCACAACCTTATGTAAAAATTGAAAAGAAGGGGGCGGAGCCGGCCAGCGTCTGTGATGGCCGCTTAATTTTTTAGCTCCGGTTAGAGGAGCTCCTTCCAAGACTAAAATAGAGGACATCTACGCCTCAATACCTCTCAAAAGTGGCGGTTTAGCACAGGATGAGCAGGAGCACCGATTAAGACCAGCCAGCACCGGATGAAAAATGTAAACGCTGGAAGCGCCGAACATGCTGTTAAACAGGCCACAAGCCTGAGAGTGCTTGATTAGCGCCCCGGACCCGCTATCATCCTGTGACAGGTAGGAGCAAGCTCATTCTAGCCTCCGAACAGACCGGGTGTTAGGCTATACCCCGCAGCACAGGCTGGAACGCTCCCAATCAAGGCAAAACATTAGGCCCCAAATAAGACCCTACCTGGCGCAGCAGTCATAAACTAAACCCTGCTATTGTGATGTAGCGTGTCACTCCATATTGAAAGCACTAGGCTGGGTGATGTGAGGAGACTACTACGAGTAATATCACTACCAAGGGGCTGAGTAAGGGAGAGAACACAAGGGCCTAGACCATGTGAACACTTATGACGCAGCTTATATACTACCGCTTCCAACGACAGTGCATACTGAAAGAGACAACTGCAGATATATATCAATAGACTAATTGGCAGATGTGTACTACAGATTAGCCTCAGGCTAGTGGATCACCTTTTGAAGGGGCCTTTTCCCATTTTTCTTTCATGCACCTTTTTCTGCAACTCCTGTGAATTAAAGTGAATCGAAGACTGGTTTTAATGTAAGATAGACTTTAACACAACCGCTTGCTATATATCGTCATCACTGCTGTTACCACTTACTGAAATGGCATCTAAACGCACAACTAGACCTGATAAATCCACTAAAGGCCCTGCACCAACCAGCTCTAAAATGGATAACTTTTTTAAAGTCCTAGAAACTTCCATGTCCACCTCGTGTGAGACGCCAAGCACTGACCTGGCTACTCTAGCATCAGAGGCAGAACCACAAGCCCTCCTAACGAAAGCTGACATTCAAAATCTGCCTACAAAGGCAGACTTTGCCTCCTTTTTCACACAGGTGGGCAAACTCATCAAAGATGGGCTATCTGAAGTGAAAAGACAACTCTCTGATCTAGGAGAAAGGGTCATGCAAATAGAAGAGGATATGGACCAACACAATAATGACACAGATATCCAAAATCGCACCCTTCAAGTGCATGATGATATGATACAACAACTGCAAAATCAAGTCGAGGATTTGGATAACAGGGGGAGGCGGCAGAACCTCAGACTACGAGGCATCTCCGAGAAAGTTTCCACATCCCAAATCCAACAACACCTACAACAACTTTTCCAATTCATCCTTCAAGAAGAAACTTCAGACATCCCACTAGACAGAGCACATCGGGCTCTGCGCCCAAGGCCGCCAGAAGATAAACCACCCAGTGACATAATCATTCGGTTCCAAAGCTTTAAGGATAAAGAAAGAATAATGTTGGCTTCACGTAAACAGCGTCAAATCCTATTTGAAGGAGATACAGTGCAAATCTTTGCTGACTTTAGCACGAGAAATAATTATAGGAATTGGAGAGATGAAACTAATAATAACCCAGGTAGACACTGGGAAAAACCACACTGGGAAAAACCCCATAGGAATTTTAATAACACTAGAACGTATCAAAATTGGAATAGGAGTAGAGACCAATACCAAGAATACCAACATAGAGAACCCTACCAGAACTATCAATATAAAGAGAGTGAACATTACCACCAAGATACCATAGATAAATATCATGATAGATATTACAATGAACCATTTCAGAATATTAGGAATAGAGATAGAGACTTTAGACCTACAAACAGGGACGATTCATACAATAGACAGGATAATTGGAGACTACCGACACATAATAGATTTATGCCACTAAGACAAGAATACAGTCCAAGGAGAGAATATAAGAATAAATCTGACAATACAAAATCAAACACAACCCCCTCCAATGTACATTTTTTAGAAGAAGCCCCCGCCAGAGCGGGGACATCAAGAAACCTACTAGAGGAAGCAAAACCCCAAAGAATACAACAAGGGAAAAGAAGGTTAGAGGTAGAAGAGGGAGAGGAACCCCAAAACAAAACAGTGAGGAGATAACCCAAAATAATGAAAGAGAGAAAATTGGTATATTTAACATAAGCAAAATTCCACTAAATAAAGACCAAGAAAGAGTACTAAATAAGGGTTTATCCTTTGCCCCTCATGCAAACTCAACAAGTTCGAGACCCTCATTAACATCAACCAATACATTCGCAAACTCACACTAAAAAGATATTTTCTAAAAACCCAATACAAGATAGGAATAAAAACGAGAACAGCCAATACAAACATACAAACCTACGAGCAAAATCTTCATTCTATCCCACTCAAGACAAAAGTGAGCATATCAAACTATTCGAACAGAACCTTAAAAAAGAACTAGAGGCCTTAGACCAAACTAAACCGATTAAGAGAAATATGAATAGGAAAGAGATCCAAACACTAAAAGAACTTCAGAATAACAAAGAGATCATCATCAAACCAGCCGACAAAGGTGGGGGGCTGGTCATTATGGATAGGACATACTATGTAGAGGAATCAAATAGAATATTACAAGACAAATTCACATATGAGAAACTAAAACACAATCCCATTAAAAACAAAAAGATAAATTGAGTAATATACTCAAAAAAGCAAAAGACAAAGGGATTATAAACGATTCAGAATCAGAATTCCTTTCCATAGAATGCCCTAAAACACCTACATTCTACTTTCTGCCAAAAGTGCATAAAAATTTAGAGAAACCACCAGGGCGTCCCATCATTTCTGGGATAAACAGTCTAACATCAAACCTGTCACAATACGTGGACTTCTACTTACAGAAGTATGTTATTAAATTACCAGCATACCTTAGAGACTCTACACACTTCATTAATAAAATTAGAGAAATAACATGGAAGGAAAATTACACACTAGTGACATGTGATGTCAATTCCTTGTACACTAATATATCACACGAACTAGGACAAAAAGCTGTGAAAAAAACCTTAGATAAAGATAAGGAACTACCTGAATATCAGAACAGATTTATCATGGAATGCATAGACTTTATCTTACAAAATAATAGTTTTTATTTTAACAATGAGGTATACCTACAGATTAAAGGAACGGCAATGGGCACAAGGTTCGCCCCCAGTTACTCAAATCTATTCATGGGACAATTTGAAGATGAACACATACATAATGGCCCATGGAGGGCGAACCTTGTGCTCTATTGCAGATATATTGATGATATATTTATCATCTGGCAAGGAGACACAGAACTATTGGACACATTTATTATAGACCTTAATACCAATAGTCTTGGTATCACATTCACGCATGAATATAGTAGACGGAAAATACACTTTTTGGACATTGAAATTGAAATCAATAACCTTCAAATTAATACCAAAAACTACTTTAAAACTATAGACGCAAACAATTACATACACGCAGAAAGCTGCCATCTCAAACAGTGGAAATCTAATATCCCAAAAGGACAATATCTACGAGTAAGGAAGAATTGCTCCACACTTGAAAGCTACCAATCCCAATCCGACATACTGACATCTAGATTCATAGAGAAGGGATATAAGAAAGACACTGTAGAAAAGATAAGACAGGAAGTGTCAACAGTAGACAGAGAGTCCCTATTAACAAAAAAAACTAAGAAAGAAAGAGAAGTTGATGATTTCTTTATACCTTTTATAACCGAATACAGCAGCCAACACTTTGAAATAAGGAAAATTCTGAAAAGAAATTGGCATCTAATAAAACAAGATCAAATTTTAGGGAAAAGGGTAAGAAACCAACCAGACATAATTTTTAAACGAGCCAAAAACCTCAAAATGATATTATCACCTAGTGAGTATAGAGAAAGAAACAACACTGTTGATGGAGACCTTAATGGAAATAAATTAAAAGGCTTCTTCCCCTGCATATCCTGTAAATCCTGTAAATACAGTGGAAAAAGAAAGGAAATAAGATCATCTAATTCAAATTTCTGTCTAAAAATTAATCAACTAATAAGATGCACAGACAGGAATGTCATCTACTGTATAAAATGTACATGCAACCTATTATATTTTGGACAAACAAGTAGAACTGTAAAAGATAGAATACGAGAACATATTCTAAAAATAGAACACAAATCAACAGAAACAACACTGTATTCACATTTTAAAGAAAAACATTCCAGTAATTTAAAAGACTTTAAATACTGGGGTATCAAAAAATTACATTTGGGAGTAAGGGGGGGGGGGGAATATGAATACACTCCTCATTAAAAAGGAGGCAGAATTTATATTCAACTTCAAAACATTACACCCATTTGGACTAAATTCGGAAATGGACCTAAACACATTACTATAACTGAGATAACAAAAGATACAGACTGCATTGTATATAAAAACATAACTAAACAAGTAGACATAACACACAGAGGTCAAAATGCTATAAATGTCCATATGAAAAAACAATAATTTTTGACAAAGATAAAAGAAATATAACTATAATAAGAAACAAGGACAGAAGCTTTATATATAAAATATAACATAAAAAATAAAAAATAATTACTACAAAAATAGAGACAAATAATCTGAAAAAACAGAATTTATGTTTACCTGATAAATTACTTTCTCCAACGGTGTGTCCGGTCCACGGCGTCATCCTTACTTGTGGGATATTCTCTTCCCCAACAGGAAATGGCAAAGAGTCCCAGCAAAGCTGGTCACATGATCCCTCCTAGGCTCCGCCCACCCCAGTCATTCGACCGACGGACAGGAGGAAATATATATAGGAGAAACCATATGATACCGTGGTGACTGTAGTTAGAGAAAATAATTCATCAGACCTGATTAAAAAACCAGGGCGGGCCGTGGACCGGACACACCGTTGGAGAAAGTAATTTATCAGGTAAGCATAAATTCTGTTTTCTCCAACATTGGTGTGTCCGGTCCACGGCGTCATCCTTACTTGTGGGAACCAATACCAAAGCTTTAGGACACGGATGAAGGGAGGGAGCAAATCAGGTCACCTAAATGGAAGGCACCACGGCTTGCAAAACCTTTCTCCCAAAAATAGCCTCCGAAGAAGCAAAAGTATCAAATTTGTAAAATTTGGCAAAAGTGTGCAGTGAAGACCAAGTCGCTGCCTTACATATCTGGTCAACAGAAGCCTCGTTCTTGAAGGCCCATGTGGAAGCCACAGCCCTAGTGGAGTGAGCTGTGATTCTTTCAGGAGGCTGCCGTCCGGCAGTCTCATAAGCCAATCGGATAATGCTTTTAAGCCAAAAGGAAAGAGAGGTAGAAGTCGCTTTTTGACCTCTCCTTTTACCAGAATAAACAACAAACAAGGAAGATGTTTGTCTGAAATCTTTAGTAGCCTCTAAATAGAATTTTAGAGCACGGACTACGTCCAAATTGTGTAACAAACGTTCCTTCTTTGAAACTGGATTCGGACACAAAGAAGGTACAACTATCTCCTGGTTAATATTTTTGTTGGAAACAACTTTCGGAAGAAAACCAGGCTTAGTACGCAAAACCACCTTATCTGCATGGAACACCAGATAGGGCGGAGAACACTGCAGAGCAGATAACTCTGAAACTCTTCTAGCAGAAGAAATTGCAACCAAAAACAAAACTTTCCAAGATAATAACTTAATATCTACGGAATGCAAGGGTTCAAACGGAACCCCTTGAAGAACTGAAAGAACTAGATTTAGACTCCAGGGAGGAGTCAAAGGTCTGTAAACAGGCTTGATCCTAACCAGAGCCTGAACAAATGCTTGAACATCTGGCACAGCTGCCAGTCTTTTGTGAAGTAAAACAGATAAAGCAGAGATCTGTCCCTTCAGAGAACTTGCAGATAATCCTTTCTCCAAACCTTCTTGTAGAAAGGATAGAATCTTAGGAATTTTTATCTTGTTCCATGGGAATCCTTTAGATTTACACCAACAGATACATTTTTTCCATATTTTATGGTAAATTTTTCTAGTTACAGGCTTTCTAGCCTGAATCAGAGTATCTATTACAGAATCTGAAAACCCACGCTTTGATAAAATCAAGCGTTCAATCTCCAAGCCGTCAGTTGGAGGGAAACCAGATTCGGATGTTCGAATGGACCCTGAACAAGAAGGTCCTGTCTCAAAGGTAGCTTCCATGGTGGAGCCGATGACATATTCACCAGGTCTGCATACCAAGTCCTGCGTGGCCACGCAGGAGCTATCAAGATCACCGAGGCCCTCTCCTGATTGATCCTGGCTACCAGCCTGGGGATGAGAGGAAACGGTGGGAATACATAAGCTAGGTTGAAGGTCCAAGGTGCTACTAGTGCATCTACTAGGGTCGCCTTGGGATCCCTGGATCTGGACCCGTAGCAAGGAACCTTGAAGTTCTGACGAGACGCCATCAGATCCATGTCTGGAATGCCCCATAATTGAGTTATTTGGGCAAAGATTTCCGGATGGAGTTCCCACTCCCCCGGATGGAATGTCTGACTCAGAAAATCCGCTTCCCAATTTTCCACTCCTGGGATGTGGATCGCAGACAAGTGGCAGGAGTGATCCTCCGCCCATTGAATTATCTTGGTCACTTCTTTCATCGCCAGGGAAGTCCTTGTTCCCCCCTGATGTTTGATATATGCAACGGTCGTCATGTTGTCTGACTGAAACCTTATGAATTTGGCCTTTGCTAGTTGAGGCCAAGCTCTGAGAGCATTGAATATCGCTCTCAGTTCCAGAATGTTTATCGGGAGAAGAGACTCTTCCCGAGACCATAGACCCTGAGCTTTCAGGGATTCCCAGACCACGCCCCAGCCCACTGGGCTGGCGTCGGTCGTGACAATGACCCACTCTGGTCTGCGGAAGCTCATTCCCTGTGACAGATTGTCCAGGGTCAGCCACCAACGGAGTGAATCTCTGGTCTTTTGATCTACTTGAATCGTCGGAGACAAGTCTGTATAATCCCCATTCCACTGTCTGAGCATGCACAGTTGTAATGGTCTTAGATGAATTCGTGCAAAAGGAACTATGTCCATTGTTGCAACCATCAATCCTATTACTTCCATGCACTGCGCTATGGAAGGACGAGGAACAGAATGAAGTACTTGACAAGAGCTTAGAAGTTTTGATTTTCTGACCTCTGTCAGAAAAATCCTCATTTCTAAGGAATCTATTATTGTTCCCAAGAAGGGAACTCTTGTTGACGGGGACAGAGAACTTTTTTCTTTGTTCACCTTCCATCCGTGAGATCTGAGAAAGGCTAGGACGATGTCCGTATGAGCCTTTGCTTTTGACAGGGACGACGCTTGAATCAGGATGTCGTCCAAGTAAGGTACTACTGCAATGCCCCTTGGTCTTAGAACCGCTAGAAGGGACCCTAGTACCTTTGTGAAAATCCTTGGAGCAGTGGCTAATCCAAATGGAAGTGCCACAAACTGGTAATGCTTGTCCAGAAAAGCGAACCTTAGGAACTGATGATGTTCCTTGTGGATAGGAATATGTAGGTACGCATCCTTTAAATCCACGGTAGTCATAAATTGATTTTCCTGGATAGTAGGTAGGATCGTTCGAATAGTTTCCATTTTGAACGATGGTACCCTGAGAAATTTGTTTAGGATCTTTAGATCCAAAATTGGTCTGAATGTTCCCTCTTTTTTGGGAACTATGAACAGATTGGAATAAAATCCCCTTCCTTGTTCTCTTATTGGAACTGGATGTATCACTCCCATCTTTAACAGGTCTTCTACACAATGTAAGAATGCCTGTCTCTTTATTTGGTTTGAAGATAATTGAGACCTGTGGAACCTTCCCCTTGGGGGTAGTTCCTTGAATTCCAGGAGATAACCTTGAGAAACTATTTCTAGCGCCCAAGGATCCTGAACATCTCTTGCCCAAGCCTGAGCAAAGAGAGAAAGTCTGCCCCCCACTAGATCCGGTCCCGGATCGGGGGCTATCCCTTCATGCTGTTTTGGCAGCAGTGGTAGGCTTCTTGGCCTGCTTACCCTTGTTCCAGCCTTGCATTGGTTTCCAGGCTGGTTTGGGTTGTGAAGTATTACCCTCTTGCTTAGAGGATACAGAATTAGAGACTGGTCTGTTTCTGCGAAAGGGACGAAAATCAGGCTTATTATTAGACTTAAAAGACCTATCCTGTGGGAGGGCGTGGCCCTTTCCCCCAGTGATGTCTGAAATAATCTCTTTCAAATCAGGTCCAAATAATGTTTTACCTTTGAAAGGAATGTTAAGCAATTTTGTCTTGGAAGACACATCCGCTGACCAAGACTTTAGCCAAAGCACTGTGCGCGCCACGACAGCAAACCCTGAATTTTTCGCCGCTAATCTAGCTAATTGCAAAGCGGCATCTAAAACAAAAGAGTTAGCCAATTTAAGTGCTTGAACTCTGTCCATAACCTCCTCATACGAAGATTCTTTACTGAGCGATTTTTCTAGTTCCTCGAACCAGAAACACGCTGCCGTAGTGACAGGAACAATGCATGAAATTGGTTGTAGAAGGTAACCTTGCTGTACAAAAATCTTTTTAAGCAAACCCTCTAATTTCTTATCCATAGGATCTTTGAAAGCACAACTATCTTCGATAGGAATAGTAGTGCGTTTGTTTAGAGTAGAAACCGCCCCCTCGACCTTGGGGACTGTCTGCCATAAGTCCTTTCTGGGGTCGACTATAGGAAATAATTTCTTAAATATAGGGGGGGGAACAAAAAGGTATGCCGGGCCTTTCCCACTCTTTATTTACTATGTCCGCCACCCGCTTGGGTATAGGAAAAGTGTCGGGGGGCACCGGAACCTCTAGGAACTTGTCCATCTTACATAATTTCTCTGGAATTATCAAACTGTCACAATCATCCAGAGTAGATAACACCTCCTTAAGCAGTGCGCGGAGATGTTCTAATTTAAATTTAAATGTCACAACATCAGGTTCAGCTTGATGAGAAATTTTTCCTGAATCTGAAATTTCTCCATCAGACAAAACCTCCCTCATGGCCCCTTGAGATTGGTGTGAGGGTATGTCAGAACAGTTATCATCAGCGTCCTCTTGCTCTTCAGTTTTTAAAACAGAGCAATCGCGCTTTCTCTGATAAGTAGGCATTTTGGATAAAAGATTTGCTATGGAGTTATCCATTACAGCCGTTAATTGTTGCATGGTAATAAGTATTGGCGCACTAGATGTACTAGGGGCCTCCTGTGTGGGCATAACTGGTGTAGACACAGTAGGGGATGATGTAGTATCATGTTTACTCCCCTCATTTGAGGAATCATCTTGGGCAATATCATTATCTGTTGCATTACTGTCCTTACTTTGTTTGGACACTATGGCACAATTATCACATAAATTTAAATGGGGAGACACATTGGCTTTCATACATATAGAACATAGCTTATCTGATGGTACAGACATGTTAAACAGGCTTAAACTTGTCAACAAAGCACAAAAAACGTTTTAAAATAAAACCGTTACTGTCACTTTAAATTTCAAACTGAAAACACTTTATTACTGAATATGTGAAAAAGTATGAAGGAATTGTTCAAAATTCACCAAAATTTCACCACAGTGTCTTAAAGCATTAAAAGTATTGCACACCAAATTTCAGAGCTTTAACCCTTAAATTAACGGAACCGGAGCCGTTTTTACATTTAACCCCTATACAGTCCCAGAATGAGGCTCTGTCTATAACTAGAAAGGCCCCCATCTGAAAAAGGTGTCCAACACAGTGCCTGCCGTTTTTCTAAACGTTCCCCAAGATTATAATACCAATAATTAGTTAGAATCTGCATAATATGCCTAGTAAAGCAATTGTTTTAGCCCAGAAAAATGTCTACCAGTTTTTAAGCCCTTTTTGAAGCCCTTAATTCTTTTATGTTTAACTAAGAAAATGGCTTACCGGTCCCCATGAGGGGAAATGACAGCCTTCCAGCATTACATGGTCTTGTTAGAAATATGGCTATTCATACCTTAAGCAGAAAAGACTGCTAACTGTTTCCCCCAACTGAAGTTACTTCATCTCAACAGTCCTGTGTGGAAACAGCAATCGATTTTAGTTACTGTCTGCTAAAATCATCTTCCTCTTACAAACAGAAAACAGAATTTATGTTTACCTGATAAATTACTTTCTCCAACGGTGTGTCCGGTCCACGGCGTCATCCTTACTTGTGGGATATTCTCTTCCCCAACAGGAAATGGCAAAGAGCCCAGCAAAGCTGGTCACATGATCCCTCCTAGGCTCCGCCTACCCCAGTCATTCGACCGACGTTAAGGAGGAATATTTGCATAGGAGAAACCATATGGTACCGTGGTGACTGTAGTTAAAGAAAATAAATTATCAGACCTGATTAAAAAAACCAGGGCGGGCCGTGGACCGGACACACCGTTGGAGAAAGTAATTTATCAGGTAAACATAAATTCTGTTTTCTCCAACATAGGTGTGTCCGGTCCACGGCGTCATCCTTACTTGTGGGAACCAATACCAAAGCTTTAGGACACGGATGAAGGGAGGGAGCAAATCAGGTCACCTAAATGGAAGGCACCACGGCTTGCAAAACCTTTCTCCCAAAAATAGCCTCAGAAGAAGCAAAAGTATCAAACTTGTAAAATTTGGTAAAAGTGTGCAGTGAAGACCAAGTCGCTGCCCTACATATCTGATCAACAGAAGCCTCGTTCTTGAAGGCCCATGTGGAAGCCACAGCCCTAGTGGAATGAGCTGTGATTCTTTCGGGAGGCTGCCGTCCGGCAGTCTCGTAAGCCAATCTGATGATGCTTTTAATCCAAAAAGAGAGAGAGGTAGAAGTTGCTTTTTGACCTCTCCTTTTACCGGAATAAACAACAAACAAGGAAGATGTTTGTCTAAAATCCTTTGTAGCATCTAAATAGAATTTTAGAGCGCGAACAACATCCAAATTGTGCAACAAACGTTCCTTCTTTGAAACTGGTTTCGGACACAGAGAAGGTACGATAATCTCCTGGTTAATGTTTTTGTTAGAAACAACTTTTGGAAGAAAACCAGGTTTAGTACGTAAAACCACCTTATCTGCATGGAACACCAGATAAGGAGGAGAACACTGCAGAGCAGATAATTCTGAAACTCTTCTAGCAGAAGAAATTGCAACTAAAAACAAAACTTTCCAAGATAATAACTTAATATCAACGGAATGCAAGGGTTCAAACGGAACCCCCTGAAGAACTGAAAGAACTAAATTGAGACTCCAAGGAGGAGTCAAAGGTTTGTAAACAGGCTTAATTCTAACCAGAGCCTGAACAAAGGCTTGAACATCTGGCACAGCGGCCAGCTTTTTGTGAAGTAACACAGACAAGGCAGAAATCTGTCCCTTCAGGGAACTAGCAGATAATCCTTTATCCAATCCTTCTTGAAGGAAGGATAGAATCCTAGGAATCTTCACCTTGTCCCAAGGGAATCCTTTAGATTCACACCAACAGATATATTTTTTCCAAATTTTGTGGTAAATCTTTCTAGTTACAGGCTTTCTGGCCTGAACAAGAGTACCGATAACAGAATCTGAGAACCCTCGCTTCGATAAGATCAAGCGTTCAATCTCCAAGCAGTCAGCTGGAGTGAAACCAGATTCGGATGTTCGAACGGACCCTGAACAAGAAGGTCTCGTCTCAAAGGTAGCTTCCAAGGTGGAGCCGATGACATATTCACCAGATCTGCATACCAAGTCCTGCGTGGCCACGCAGGAGCTATCAAGATCACCGACGCCCTCTCCTGATTGATCCTGGCTACCAGCCTGGGGATGAGAGGAAACGGCGGGAACACATAAGCTAGTTTGAAGGTCCAAGGTGCTACTAGTGCATCCACTAGAGCCGCCTTGGGATCCCTGGATCTGGACCCGTAGCAAGGAACTTTGAAGTTCTGACGAGAGGCCATCAGATCCATGTCTGGAATGCCCCACAGCTGAGTGACTTGGGCAAAGATTTCCGGATGGAGTTCCCACTCCCCCGGATGCAATGTCTGACGACTCAGAAAATCCGCTTCCCAATTTTCCACTCCTGGGATGTGGATAGCAGACAGGTGGCAGGAGTGAGACTCCGCCCATAGAATGATTTTGGTCACTTCTTCCATCGCCAGGGAACTCCTTGTTCCCCCCTGATGGTTGATGTACGCAACAGTTGTCATGTTGTCTGATTGAAACCGTATGAACTTGGCCCTCGCTAGCTGAGGCCAAGCCTTGAGAGCATTGAATATCGCTCTCAGTTCCAGAATATTTATCGGTAGAAGAGATTCTTCCCGAGACCAAAGACCCTGAGCTTTCAGGGATCCCCAGACCGCGCCCCAGCCCATCAGACTGGCGTCGGTCGTGACAATGACCCACTCTGGTCTGCGGAATGTCATCCCTCGTGACAGGTTGTCCAGGGACAGCCACCAACGGAGTGAGTCTCTGGTCCTCTGATTTACTTGTATCTTCGGAGACAAGTCTGTATAGTCCCCATTCCACTGACTGAGCATGCACAGTTGTAATGGTCTTAGATGAATGCGTGCAAAAGGAACTATGTCCATTGCCGCTACCATCAACCCGATCACTTCCATGCACTGAGCTATGGAAGGAAGAGGAACGGAATGAAGTATCCGACAAGAGTCTAGAAGTTTTGTTTTTCTGGCCTCTGTCAGAAAAATCCTCATTTCTAAGGAGTCTATTATTGTTCCCAAGAAGGGAACCCTTGTTGACGGAGATAGAGAACTCTTTTCCACGTTCACTTTCCATCCGTGAGATCTGAGAAAGGCCAGGACAATGTCCGTGTGAGCCTTTGCTTGAGGAAGGGACGACGCTTGAATCAGAATGTCTTCCAAGTAAGGAACTACAGCAATGCCCCTTGGTCTTAGCACAGCTAGAAGGGACCCTAGTACCTTTGTGAAAATCCTTGGAGCAGTGGCTAATCCGAAAGGAAGCGCCACAAACTGGTAATGTTTGTCCAGGAATGCGAACCTCAGGAACCGATGATGTTCCTTGTGGATAGGAATATGTAGATACGCATCCTTTAAATCCACCGTGGTCATGAATTGACCTTCCTGGATGGAAGGAAGAATAGTTCGAATGGTTTCCATCTTGAACGATGGAACCTTGAGAAACTTGTTTAAAATCTTGAGATCTAAGATTGGTCTGAACGTTCCCTCTTTTTTGGGAACTATAAACAGATTGGAGTAGAACCCCATCCCTTGTTCTCTTAATGGAACAGGATGAATCACTCCCATTTTTAACAGGTCTTCTACACAATGTAAGAATGCCTGTCTTTTTATGTGGTCTGAAGACAACTGAGACCTGTGGAACCTCCCCCTTGGGGGAAGTCCCTTGAATTCCAGAAGATAACCTTGGGAGACTATTTCTAGCGCCCAAGGATCCAGAACATCTCTTGCCCAAGCCTGAGCGAAGAGAGAGAGTCTGCCCCCCACCAGATCCGGTCCCGGATCGGGGGCCAACATTTCATGCTGTCTTGGTAGCAGTGGCAGGTTTCTTGGCCTGCTTTCCCTTGTTCCAGCCTTGCATTGGTCTCCAAGCTGGCTTGGCTTGAGAAGTATTACCCTCTTGCTTAGAGGACGTAGCACTTTGGGCTGGTCCGTTTCTACGAAAGGGACGAAAATTAGGTTTATTTTTTGCCTTGAAAAGCCGATCCTGAGGAAGGGCGTGGCCCTTACCCCCAGTGATATCAGAGATAATCTCTTTCAAGTCAGGGCCAAACAGCGTTTTCCCCTTGAAAGGAATGTTAAGTAGCTTGTTCTTGGAAGACGCATCAGCCGACCAAGATTTCAACCAAAGCGCTCTGCGCGCCACAATAGCAAACCCAGAATTCTTAGCCGCTAACCTAGCCAATTGCAAAGTGGCGTCTAGGGTGAAAGAATTAGCCAATTTGAGAGCATTGATTCTGTCCATAATCTCCTCATAAGGAGGAGAATCACTATCGACCGCCTTTATCAGCTCATCGAACCAGAAACATGCGGCTGTAGCGACAGGGACAATGCATGAAATTGGTTGTAGAAGGTAACCCTGCTGAACAAACATCTTTTTAAGCAAACCTTCTAATTTTTTATCCATAGGATCTTTGAAAGCACAACTATCCTCTATGGGTATAGTGGTGCGTTTGTTTAAAGTGGAAACCGCTCCCTCGACCTTGGGGACTGTCTGCCATAAGTCCTTTCTGGGGTCGACCATAGGAAACAATTTTTTAAATATGGGGGGAGGGACGAAAGGAATACCGGGCCTTTCCCATTCTTTATTAACAATGTCCGCCACCCGCTTGGGTATAGGAAAAGCTTCTGGGAGCCCCGGCACCTCTAGGAACTTGTCCATTTTACATAGTTTCTCTGGGATGACCAACTTGTCACAATCATCCAGAGTGGATAATACCTCCTTAAGCAGAATGCGGAGATGTTCCAACTTAAAAAACTCTAAGCCATCTCCGTGGAGATGTTGCCTGTACAACGGCAAAGAGAATGACTGGGGTAGGCGGAGCCTAGGAGGGATCATGTGACCAGCTTTGCTGGGCTCTTTGCCATTTCCTGTTGGGGAAGAGAATATCCCACAAGTAAGGATGACGCCGTGGACCGGACACACCTATGTTGGAGAAATCTTCATCCTTTTCTGTTTCAGAGTAAATAGTACATACCAGCACTATTTTAAAATAACAAACACTTGATAGAAGAATAAAACTACATTTAAACACCAAAAAAACTCTTAACCATCTCCGTGGAGATGTTGCCTGTGCAACGGCAAAGAGAATGACTGGGGTGGGCGGAGCCTAGGAGGGATCATGTGACCAGCTTTGCTGGGACTCTTTGCCATTTCCTGTTGGGGAAGAGAATATCCCACAAGTAAGGATGACGCCGTGGACCGGACACACCAATGTTGGAGAAATACAACTGCTTGCCTCTTTATCACATCAAACTCACTGGCAAGAAGGATATTACAGATGTTTAACTTATACTAAAACAGTCTATGAAAAGACATTAATAAACACACACACTAAGAATTCTCACAGTAACATACATAAATTCACATGTTAAACACATAGGTAAAGTAATGAACTTTTTCAAAAAAGTATATCACATCCTCCACTAAGAAACTCAAATACACGTAAAAGTCTACAGAATTATGGAGTAACAATTAATCCACGGAACTTTTTCACCAAAATCAATAGAATTAAGATATTAAACACATAGATAAAATAATGATTTTTGAAAAAATTACAACTTTAATTTTTTTTTCACAATTATGTATGTGAAATGGTTTATTTATGATCCTGAACACATGAGGTTTTCTATATAAACCGAAATACACAGTATAATACTTATAACACTTGACACTTAAAAAAAATTTCAAAGCACTGATCAGGACTATTACCTTTTGTAAATTAGAGCGAGAACACAATAATACACGATTGAGACCACAATATAAGTTATTTAAAGAAAGTTCCCTAAGGTATAGGAATATAAATAAACACACGATATAAGAATAAAAGTCCGCCCAACACACTTAAAATAAAGAGTGGAGCATAGGCTTGAGAATTGTGCTTTTGTTTTTGTTTTTATTTTAGAAACGATGCACAACAATTTATATGCGCTCATAGATTAACTAAAATTTTGAAACATAATAGTAACAGGTCCGGGTGTATAGATGTTATATCAACAATGCAAAGAGAGGACTAAGAGACAACCTTCCAGGAGGAGGAACAACAAGCAGACAATAGGGATTGGTCAAGAATAAGATCCAATCAGGAAGATGGACATGATATTTAAATCCAGACTGCACAGCACACAAGAATCTTGATAAAGGCCCCAGGCTGAAACGCGTAGAGATTGCTGACAGTCACAGGATATCTAAATACAGAACCCAGCAGGTGAGAGGTCTTTCCCGTGTTCGGGCTGGCTAGGACAGGTACATCGAGCCATATCCCACTTTCCAGGGACAGACTCCATATGTATAATTCCTATCCCAGGATCCAGTAACCGTTCCAGCCTCAATCACCTAGCTTAAGGGTTATACAGACACGAGGAGAAATCCACCATTAGATCGAAAAATACCTGAAGGACCCGGATTCAAACCAAAGAAAGAAAGCAAGGGAGAACACACAATTACTTCACCAAAAGACCGGCCGGTCACAACTTTAACTGAAGAAATCCAGAATATGGACAATATACCAAGGTTTTTATAATAAGAGACAATCTGCCTATACATGCATATATGACAGATAAATCTGCAAACTACCATTTATAATTGTGACAAACCACCGTAGACCTGGAATATCAATGTCTGAGTAAAAATACGTGGTATTCACACGTATCTAGCTAGTACACTGAAAAATTAGATCTGTACCGAAAATTGTAATTGTAACAAAACATAATATACGATACATGTATGCTAAGGAAAAGAAACCTTTTGTTTTGTATTAAATGTTCCAAACTAGAGCCGCTTGCATAAAACCACGATTACAGTTTGAAACCAGAAGTAATACTGATAGAATATAACAAGTATAAATTTTAAACAAAAAATTGTTTTAATGATGTTTTAAATCTAGATGCCGGCATCTATGTGTTAGCTTTTATTGTTAACTAATTCATGATAGAAATCTTATCTGTATAGGAATAAAATACATACATCTTCAAACATATGCTCCTCTTTTTTACGTTTTTTACGTCATATTCTACGTCCTATTTTACAAAAATATCTATGAGATATATAAAAAATCATAGGACATAAGACTATCCTAAAAATATAGGAATTATTCTACCATCCCGGTTATATGATCAAAATAAACCGGGGATCCTCATATATCAAAATAGTTATCTCAAAATCTGAGAACCCAAAACAGGGACACCCTTATAAATCTATCCGAGATCACATACACTTATTTTACTTTATAAGACTCGCAGCTGTTTAGCGCTATCCCAACCACTTTTTCTTGACTTTAGCACGATCACACTCTCAAAACGCAGGGAGGCGAGATACCCAACAGGCCATCTGCAGGATCTAAAGATACCTACAGGTGGGGCTTCCCCTTCTGTATTAAAGTCCTACAAAACTCCCAAATAATCACCTACAGTTCCCCAGATGATCTTGAGCAGTTTTGCAAGAGTTTGAAAAACAGAATTTATGTTTACCTGATAAATTACTTTCTCCAACGGTGTGTCCGGTCCACGGCGTCATCCTTACTTGTGGGATATTCTCTTCCCCAACAGGAAATGGCAAAGAGCCCAGCAAAGCTGGTCACATGATCCCTCCTAGGCTCCGCCTTCCCCAGTCATTCGACCGACGTAAAGGAGGAATATTTGCATAGGAGAAATCATATGATACCGTGGTGACTGTAGTTAAAGAAAATAAATCATCAGACCTGATTAAAAAACCAGGGCGGGCCGTGGACCGGACACACCGTTGGAGAAAGTAATTTATCAGGTAAACATAAATTCTGTTTTCTCCAACATAGGTGTGTCCGGTCCACGGCGTCATCCTTACTTGTGGGAACCAATACCAAAGCTTTAGGACACGGATGAAGGGAGGGAGCAAATCAGGTCACCTAGATGGAAGGCACCACGGCTTGCAAAACCTTTCTCCCAAAAATAGCCTCAGAAGAAGCAAAAGTATCAAACTTGTAAAATTTAGTAAAAGTGTGCAGTGAAGACCAAGTCGCTGCCTTACATATCTGATCAACAGAAGCCTCGTTCTTGAAGGCCCATGTGGAAGCCACAGCCCTAGTGGAATGAGCTGTGATTCTGTCAGGAGGCTGCCGTCCGGCAGTCTCGTAAGCCAATCTGATGATGCTTTTAATCCAAAAAGAGAGAGAGGTAGAAGTTGCTTTTTGACCTCTCCTTTTACCAGAATAAACAACAAACAAGGAAGATGTTTGTCTAAAATCCTTTGTAGCATCTAAATAGAATTTTAGAGCACGAACAACATCCAAATTGTGCAACAAACGTTCCTTCTTTGAAACTGGATTCGGACACAAAGAAGGCACGACTATCTCCTGGTTAATGTTTTTGTTAGAAACAACTTTCGGAAGAAAACCAGGTTTAGTACGTAACACCACCTTATCTGCATGGAACACCAAATAAGGAGGAGAACACTGCAGAGCAGATAATTCTGAAACTCTTCTAGCAGAAGAAATTGCAACCAAAAACAAAACTTTCCAAGATAATAACTTAATATCAACGGAATGTAAGGGTTCAAAACGGAACCCCCTGAAGAACTGAAAGAACTAAATTGAGACTCCAAGGAGGAGTCAAAGGTTTGTAAACAGGCTTGATTCTAACCAGAGCCTGAACAAAGGCTTGAACATCTGGCACAGCTGCCAGCTTTTTGTGAAGTAACACAGACAAGGCAGAAATCTGTCCCTTCAAGGAACTTGCAGATAATCCTTTCTCCAAACCTTCTTGAAGAAAGGATAGAATCTTAGGAATTTTTACCTTGTCCCAAGGGAATCCTTTAGATTCACACCAACAGATATATTTTTTCCATATTTTGTGGTAAATTTTTCTAGTTACAGGCTTTCTGGCCTGAACAAGAGTATCAATGACAGAATCTGAGAATCCTCGCTTTGATAAGATCAAGCGTTCAATCTCCAAGCAGTCAGTTGGAGTGAGACCAGATTCGGATGTTCGAACGGACCTTGAACAAGAAGGTCTCGTCTCAAAGGTAGCTTCCATGGTGGAGCCGATGACATATTCACCAGGTCTGCATACCAAGTCCTGCGTGGCCACGCAGGAGCTATCAAGATCGCCGATGCCCTCTCCTGATTGATCCTGGCTACCAGCCTGGGGATGAGAGGAAACGGCGGGAATACATAAGCTAGTTTGAAGGTCCAAGGTGCTACTAGTGCATCTACTAGAGTCGCCTTGGGATCCCTGGATCTGGACCCGTAGCAAGGAACCTTGAAGTTCTGACGAGAGGCCATCAGATCCATGTCTGGAATGCCCCACAGTTGAGTAATTTGGGCAAAGATTTCCGGATGGAGTTCCCACTCCCCCGGATGAAATGTCTGACGACTCAGAAAATCCGCTTCCCAATTTTCCACTCCTGGGATGTGGATTGCAGACAAGTGGCAGGAGTGAGTCTCCGCCCATTGAATGATTTTGGTCACTTCTTCCATCGCCAGGGAACTCCTTGTTCCCCCCTGATGGTTGATGTACGCAACAGTTGTCATGTTGTCTGATTGAAACCGTATGAACTTGGCCTTTGCTAGCTGAGGCCAAGCCTTGAGAGCATTGAATATCGCTCTCAGTTCCAGAATATTTATCGGTAGAAGAGATTCTTCCCGAGACCAAAGACCCTGAGCTTTCAGGGGTCCCCAGACCGCGCCCCAGCCCACCAGACTGGCGTCGGTCGTGACAATGACCCACTCTGGTCTGTGGAAGCTCATCCCCTGTGACAGGTTGTCCAGGGACAGCCACCAACGGAGTGAATCTCTGGTCCTCTGATTTACTTGTATCGTCGGAGACAAGTCTGTATAGTCCCCATTCCACTGACTGAGCATGCACAGTTGTAATGGTCTTAGATGAATGCGCGCAAAAGGAACTATGTCCATTGCCGCTACCATCAAACCTATTACTTCCATGCACTGCGCTATGGAAGGAAGAGGAACAGAATGAAGTATTTGACAAGAGTTCAGAAGTTTTGTTTTTCTGGTCTCTGTCAGAAAAATCCTCATTTCTAAGGAGTCTATTATTGTTCCCAAGAAGGGAACCCTTGTTGACGGAGATAGAGAACTCTTTTCTACGTTCACTTTCCATCCGTGAGATCTGAGAAAGGCCAGGACAATGTCCGTGTGAGCCTTTGCTTGAGGAAGGGACGACGCTTGAATCAGAATGTCGTCCAAGTAAGGTACTACTGCAATGCCCCTTGGTCTTAGCACCGCTAGAAGGGACCCTAGTACCTTTGTGAAAATCCTTGGAGCAGTGGCTAATCCGAACGGAAGTGCCACAAACTGGTAATGCTTGTCCAGGAATGCGAACCTTAGGAACCGATGATGTTCCTTGTGGATAGGAATATGTAGATACGCATCCTTTAAATCCACCGTGGTCATGAATTGACCTTCCTGGATGGAAGGAAGAATTGTTCGAATGGTTTCCATTTTGAACGATGGAACCTTGAGAAACTTGTTTAGGATCTTGAGATCTAAGATTGGTCTGAACGTTCCCTCTTTTTTGGGAACTACGAACAGATTGGAGTAGAACCCCATCCCTTGTTCTCCTAATGGAACAGGATGAATCACTCCCATTTTTAACAGGTCTTCTACACAATGCAAGAATGCCTGTTTTTTTATGTGGTCTGAAGACAATTGAGACCTGTGGAACCTCCCCCTTGGGGGAAGCCCCTTGAATTCCAGAAGATAACCTTGGGAGACTATTTCTAGCGCCCAAGGATCCAGAACATCTCTTGCCCAAGCCTGAGCGAAGAGAGAGAGTCTGCCCCCCACCAGATCCGGTCCCGGATCGGGGGCCAACATCTCATGCTGTCTTGGTAGCAGTGGCAGGTTTCTTGGCCTGCTTTCCTTTGTTCCAGCCTTGCATTGGTCTCCAGGCTGGTTTGGCTTGAGAAGTATTACCCTCCTGCTTAGAGGACGTAGCACTTGGGGCTGGTCCGTTTCTGCGAAAGGGACGAAAATTAGGTTTATTTTTGGCCTTGAAAGACCTATCCTGAGGAAGGGCGTGGCCCTTGCCCCCAGTGATATCAGAGATAATCTCTTTCAAGTCAGGGCCAAACAGCGTTTTCCCCTTGAAAGGAATGTTAAGCAATTTGTTCTTGGAAGACGCATCCGCTGACCAAGATTTTAACCAAAGCGCCCTGCGCGCCACAATAGCAAACCCAGAATTTTTCGCCGCTAACCTAGCCAATTGCAAAGTGGCGTCTAGGGTGAAAGAATTAGCCAATTTCAGAGCACGAATTCTGTCCATAATCTCCTCATAAGAAGAAGAATTATTATTGATCGCCTTTTCTAGCTCATCGAACCAGAAACACGCGGCTGTAGTGACAGGGACAATGCATGAAATTGGTTGTAGAAGGTAACCTTGCTGAACAAACATCTTTTTAAGCAAACCTTCTAATTTTTTATCCATAGGATCTTTGAAAGCACAACTATCTTCTATGGGTATAGTGGTGCGTTTGTTTAGAGTAGAAACCGCCCCCTCGACCTTGGGGACTGTCTGCCATAAGTCCTTTCTGGGGTCGACCATAGGAAACAATTTTTTAAATATGGGGGGAGGGACGAAAGGTATACCGGGCCTTTCCCATTCTTTATTTACAATGTCCGCCACCCGCTTGGGTATAGGAAAAGCTTCGGGGGGCCCCGGGACCTCTAGGAACTTGTCCATTTTACATAGTTTCTCTGGAATGACCAAATTCTCACAATCATCCAGAGTGGATAACACCTCCTTAAGCAGAGCGCGGAGATGTTCCAACTTAAATTTAAATGTAATCACATCAGGTTCAGCTTGTTGAGAAATTTTCCCTGAATCTGAAATTTCTCCCTCAGACAAAACCTCCCTGGCCCCCTCAGACTGGTGTAGGGGCCCTTCAGAACCAATATCATCAGCGTCCTCATGCTCTTCAGTATTTTCTAAAACAGAGCAGTCGCGCTTTCGCTGATAAGTGGGCATTTTGGCTAAAATGTTTTTGATAGAATTATCCATTACAGCCGTTAATTGTTGCATAGTAAGGAGTATTGGCGCGCTAGATGTACTAGGGGCCTCCTGTGTGGGCAAGACTGGTGTAGACGAAGGAGGGGATGATGCAGTACCATGCTTACTCCCCTCACTTGAGGAATCATCTTGGGCATCATTTTCTCTAAATTTTGTGTCACATAAATCACATCTATTTAAATGAGAAGGAACCTTGGCTTCCCCACATTCAGAACACAGTCTATCTGGTAGTTCAGACATGTTAAACAGGCATAAACTTGATAACAAAGTACAAAAAACGTTTTAAAATAAAACCGTTACTGTCACTTTAAATTTTAAACTGAACACACTTTATTACTGCAATTGCGAAAAAGTATGAAGGAATTGTTCAAAATTCACCAAAATTTCACCACAGTGTCTTAAAGCCTTAAAAGTATTGCACACCAAATTTGGAAGCTTTAACCCTTAAAATAACGGAACCGGAGCCGTTTTTATATTTAACCCCTTTACAGTCCCTGGTATCTGCTTTGCTGAGACCCAACCAAGCCCAAAGGGGAATACGATACCAAATGACGCCTTCAGAAAGTCTTTTCTATGTATCAGAGCTCCTCACACATGCATCTGCATGTCATGCTTCTCAAAAACAAGTGCGCAATACAGGCGCGAAAATGAGACTCTGCCTATGACTAGGGAAAGCCCCTAGAGAATAAGGTGTCCAATACAGTGCCTGCCGGTTATTTTACAAAATTCTCAAGATTAAAATAATTCCTCAAGGCTATGGAGTATAAAATATGTTTATATATAAATCGATTTAGCCCAGAAAATGTCTACAGTCTTAAAAAGCCCTTGTGAAGCCCTTTTTTTCTGTCTGTAATAAAAATGGCTTACCGGATCCCATAGGGAAAATGACAGCTTCCAGCATTACATCGTCTTGTTAGAATGTGTCATACCTCAAGCAGCAAAAGTCTGCTCACTGTTCCCCCAACTGAAGTTAATTCCTCTCAACAGTCCTGTGTGGAAACAGCCATCGATTTTAGTAACGGTTGCTAAAATCATTTTCCTCTTACAAACAGAAATCTTCATCTCTTTTCTGTTTCAGAGTAAATAGTACATACCAGCACTATTTTAAAATAACAAACTCTTGATTGAATAATAAAAACTACAGTTAAACACTAAAAAACTCTAAGCCATCTCCGTGGAGATGTTGCCTGTACAACGGCAAAGAGAATGACTGGGGAAGGCGGAGCCTAGGAGGGATCATGTGACCAGCTTTGCTGGGCTCTTTGCCATTTCCTGTTGGGGAAGAGAATATCCCACAAGTAAGGATGACGCCGTGGACCGGACACACCTATGTTGGAGAAATCCCTGTCCCAACCATCCCCTCTTCAAAGCCTGCTCCAACACCAAAAGACTCATCTGCACCTCAAGTGCCTAAACAACAGAGACCTCCTTGGATAAGAGTTTCGAGAAAATCAAACAGAGACTCTCTGCAGATGGACTCTACAGAAGAAGAATTGACCTGATATTACTATCCTGAAGGACTAATCTCTTGGGAGCAGTTGCTGAACAGGGCATGCCCCTTTGACTATGCTCAGTTCCGATTAACCACAAAATAAAATTTCCCACAAGGAACCTTGTTGTGTTTGTTCTCAAAAGATAGTTAATAGCATAGACCCTTGCCTATCCACCTTAGTCCTAAGCTTAAACTGTTAGCAATTCAACAGATGAAGGTTGCTCCATCATAGTAATTCTTTTATATTACTATGTCCTACCCCCCCTATTTGACATACTATTTTAGGTATGGTTATTTGTTATGTATGTATTGTACTTGTTTTTGGATGTTCAATGTTTTTTACTTTTTCTTTTTCTCCTTTGCAGTTACTGCAAATTTCTGCTCAAGACTATTTTGTTCCTTTCCCAGCCTTCCCCCTCCCTCCTCCCTCTCCATCGAGGCCAGAGACCCAGCCGGGAAAACGCAGATAGATATTCTGGCTTTCAGGTATGTCACCTCACGTTCTACTCCGTATAACAAACACTTACATACTTCACGGAATACAGTCACAGCAATGAAGATACCCTCCCACATGAGACCTTGTATAGCGGCCACCATAAACTATAGTCAGTCCAACATTAGTACACTCCCTTGTAACACATGGCAATCCCTGAACTTTTACTTATATCTCAAAACGTAAAAGGTCTTAATTCCCCAACCAAGAAATCGATAGCCCTCAATTGGTTCCACAAACATAAAGGGGAAATCATCTTTTTACAGGAGATCCACTTTTGCAAACAAGCAGAACCCAGGTGCGCCTCTAGGCATTTCCCAATAGGCTTTTTTAACTCAGCCTCCACCAAAAGAAATGACGTGGGCATACTGTTCGGTAGTAGGGTCCCCTTCCATCTTACCCAAAAATATACAGACAGCGAGGGCCGGTACTTGATACTGAGGCACACTTTATAACCAACCTGTCACATTAGTGAATATTTACGCTCCAAATTCAGGGCAGGCTCGTTTCTTTAAAAAAAGTGATTAGGGCCTTACTGGGTGTAGCACAAGGAACGGTGATCCTTGCAGGAGACAGTAATACAGCTATGGAACCGACTTTAGACTGTTCTAACACCAAAAGCTCAGTGCCCAGAGGTTCATTAGGAGCTATTACAAAATCCCTACGGGAGGCAACTTTATTAGATGTTTGG
Organism: Bombina bombina; assembly: GCF_027579735.1. Taxonomy (NCBI): domain Eukaryota; kingdom Metazoa; phylum Chordata; class Amphibia; order Anura; family Bombinatoridae; genus Bombina; species Bombina bombina. The sequence goes on along the minus strand of NC_069505.1, from coordinate 463,960,026 downwards.
AGAATCCAACACCCATTACAGAAGTCTTATACCTTCTATTCCAACCCCCAAAAATCCTACTCTAGAATAGACCACATATTTATCGACCAGCAGAGTCTGCCCCTAGTGAGGTCCTCAGAAATTCTACGGAGCCCTTGGTCAGATCACTCGATGGTGACTTTATCATTGACATTACCAGACAGACCACTGACAGAACCTATCTGGCGACTTGACGAAACACTTCTCCTACAATCAACTATACGGGATAAAATTCTATACACACTTAAGGATTACTTTAAGCACAACACCACGTCCAATACCTCCCCTACACTGTTATGGGAAGCACACAAAGCGGTAATTAGAGGAGAATTTATGAAGCAGAAAGCGATACTTAGGAAAAACTACAATGAAAAGTACAACAAATTATTACACCAACTGAGACACATAGAAAATTTGCATATGCACGCACCCAACAACACTCAATATACGTTACAACTAACAACTACTAGACGCGAACTAAATGACTTGCTTAATAAAGAAGCGCAGAGGAAGGCGATTTACTTAAAAAAGCTCTACTTCGTGGAGGGCAACAGAGCGGGACCCCTCCTAGCAAGAGCACTAAAGGCTCGTACGAATAACAACTTTATCCGCAAACTAGCACGCCCCACCGCCCAAGGAGAGTTCACATATGATAGCAAGTCAATAGCAAATATATTTAGTGAGTACTACAAAAACCTTTACAATATCCCAGAGACATCCCATTCCTTGGACTGCGAGGCAATAGACTCATATATACAAGACTCCAATATCCCATCCCTACCTGAACAAATCTCTAAGCAAATGGAGAACCCCATCACTCCACAGGAGGTTATAACAGCCATAAAGGATACACCCCTGCACAAAAGCCCAGGCCCAGACGGTTTCTCGACCCTTTATTATAAACAATTTCAAAACATCCTGGTCCCACACCTTACCAAACTCTTTAATTCCTTAGATAAAGAAGGTCAATTTACCCCTAACCTGCTAGAGGCACACATCTCTGTCCTCCCCAAGACAGGCAAGCCCCCCACGGAACCGGGTAACTATCGCCCAATTTCCCTCTTAAATGGGTATATAAAAATTTATGCTAAAATCCTTGCGAACCGAATCAATAAGGAACTTTCTACACTTATTCATGTTGACCAGGCTGGCTTTGTTCCGCTCAGGGAGGCCAGGGATAACACGATCCGTACCCTTCATCTGTTGGAATATGTGAAAAAGCAAAAATCCCTACAGTCCTGGTCTCCACTAACGCGGAAAAGGCCTTCGATAGACTAAATTGGCCCTTCCTACACGGCGCCCTAAAACAATTTGGCTTTGGAGAATTGATGATCAAATGCATTTTCCATCTATATAATGGTCCCTCAGCCAGGGTACGCACTAATGGGGTCCTCTCGCAGAGGTTTAATATATGCAATGGGACAAGGCAGGGTTGCCCCCTCTCCCCCATCCTTTTTGTCCTCACGATGGAGGTTTTGGCCTGCCATATCAAGCAGAATCTAAATATTCACGGAGTAACCATTGGCCCAAATACACAAACTCGCTATGTTCGCGGATGACATTTTGCTTACCCTCTCTGAGCCTGCTTCTTCCCTGCCCGTTCTGACTGCAGAATTTAATAGATTTAGTAGGCTTTCGCATTTCCTCATCAATTGTTCCAAATCTGAACTCCTAAACATCTCGATGACACCCGCCAGCTTTACAAAAACATGCCCATTAAAAATACAACATTCACATCTCAAATACTTGGGGATAATGCTGTCTCCTAACCCAGCAAAGTGGTTCTCCCTCAACTATCAACCCTTCCTCCACTCTATCCAACATTCACTATCATCATGGAAAGACAAGCCACTATCGTGGTGGGGCAGGGTACAGTCTATTAAAATGACAATATTGCCCAGAATCCTTTATATACTACAGGCGTTACTGATAGCCCTTCCCAAATCCTATATACAACAATTACAAAAGGCTGTGAATGCCTTTGTGTGGGGCAGACTCCGTCCAATGATACCAAGAGAAACTATGTTTAGGCCCCTCCAGAATGGTGGATTGGGACTACCAAACATAAATGTTTACTACCAAGCGGTCCCCCTGCAAAGAATTATAGACTGGCATTGCAGAAAAGAATCCAAAACATGGGTGACAGTTGACTCAACTACTTAGATCCCCTAATCCAGGACCTCACTGCTGGCTCCACAGAACTAAACGTACCCCTGCATGCTCGTCCTCTATATTATACAAACACATATTCAATACATGGGACTACCTACTCAAGACGACTCCGATTTTGTCCACACTCACCTCGCCACTTACCCCAATTTTCCCCAATATAGAACTCATGGGAGGATATGGTAACCCAAAACATGACACAGTAGTTAATGAACTTCAGGATTCCGTCCCCATAGCACAATTACTCTCTCAGGGCAGGCTCAAGGTACGAGCGGAACTATCGCAGGTTTTGCATGGTGCATTTGCCCCATGGCTAAGGTATGCGCAATTGCAGCACTTCCTCCAGACAGCACACTATAAACGAGACCTACTGAGACCGCCAACCCCGCTTGAGCAAATCTGCCTAACTGGCAGGATCGCTAGAGGATCACTATCACTGGCGAAAACCATACTCCAAAACTCCCAGACACCTACACTTCCCAATTACACGGACAGATGGCACCAGGAGTTGAATACGACTCTGGATACTAAACAATGGTCACAAATCTTTCAAAATACACGCACTTCATCCACTTCCCCTAAAATTATAGAGCTTAATTACAAAGTCCTCCTGCGCTGGTATTTAACTCCAAACAGACTAAGCAATATCTATCCCACCTCTTCATCCTTCTGTTGGAGGGGGTGCGATGGGCAGGGCACCATGTTACATATGTGGTGGTCTTGCCCAAAATAGGGCCCCTTCTGGCATAGCATTGAGTCTACTTTGAGGAAACTGGCCGAGCCAGATTTTTCATTAAACCCGCAAGTAGTTCTCTTAAATGAGACCCATCCTTTACAATGTAAAATTAGAAGGACGTTAATACGTATAGGCCTAAACTGTGCAAAAGCCCTCATTGCCCTCCATTGGAAATCCCCCATCACCCCATCCCTAGAAAATTGGCTAAAAAAGACAGATGAGATGCTTTCTTGTGAGGAATATGGCTACTATAAGAGAAATAAGTCTGCATTCTATGCAGATTTGAGATTTTACTGGGACACCATTACACTTCCACATACATAGTAAATCCATTACCATATGCAGAAATAAATAAGCAGACACTGATAGTGATATAGCACTTCCATCCAATTGAGGCTATAAAAGGTCTCTCCCTCACCTCCCCCCTCCCTCCCCTTTTTTCCCTTCTTTACTACTCTCTTCTTCTCAGTTCTTTTTTTTGAGTTTAGGTTTAATACTGTTTATTTGAATTTGTTTGCTTGCGACATTGCTGTACCCAGAACTTCTATATCACTCACTATGAGCTATGAAGAGGCACAGCTGCAACAATCCTCTGGGGTAAGCTAAGAAAGACCTAGGACTGCTTCAAGTTTATGGCTCCCCTAGGGGTTATGAACTCATGCACTGCCACATAATAGTTTTTTCAAACTTAAAACTTTGATGTTAGACGCATTGCTTAGGATGTGAACGCCTCGTATATACTTTTGTAGCCTGTATAGGCATGCTCCATTGTTTATGTTGAGTTGTTACCAACTTTTTTTTGCAAACCAATAAAAAATTATTTAAAAAAAATAAATAAAAAAATAAAAATTGAAAAGAAGTCCGCAAAACTGCCTTATCCTGATGAAAAATCAGAAAAGGAGACTCACAAGAAAGAGCAGATAGCTCAGAAACTCTTCTAGCAGAATAGCCAAAAGGAACAACACTTTCCAAGAAAGTAGTTTAATGTCCAAAGAATGCATAGGCTCAAATGGAGGAGCCTGTAAAGCCTTCAGAACCAAATAAAACAGAAAGAGCAGAGATTTGTCCCTTCATGGAAATTACAGACAAACCTTTATCCAAACCATCCTGAAGAAACTGTAAAATTCTAGGAATTGTAAAAGAATGCCAAAAGAATTTATGAGAAGAACACCATGAAATGTAAGTCTTCCAAACTCTATAATAAATCTTTCTAGAGACAGATTTACGAGCTTGTAACATAGTATTAGAAACCTCTATGACTTAGTACTAAGCGTTCAATTTCCATACCTTCAAATTTAATGATTTGAGATCCTAATGGAAAAACGGACCTTGAGACAGTAGGTCTGGCCTTAACGGAAGTGGCCAAGGCTGGCAACTGGACATCCGAACCAGATCCGCATACCAAAACCTGTGGCCATGCTGGAGCCACCTGCAGCACAAATGATTGTTCTATGATGATTTTGGAGATCACTCTTGGAAGGAGAACTAGAGGCAGGAATATGTAAGCAGGATGATAACACCAAGGAAGTGTCAGCGCATCCACTGCTTCCGCCTGAACATCCTTGGACCTGGACAGATATCTGGGAAGTTTCTTGTTTAGATGAGAGGCCATGAGATCTATCTCTGGAAGACCCCACATCTGAACAATCTGAGAAAACACATCTGGATGGAGAGACCACTCCCCTGGATGTAAAGTCTGACGGCTGAGATAATCCGCCTCCCAATTGTCTACACCTGGGATATGCACCGCAGAGATTAGACAGGCGCTGGATTCCGTCCAAGCAAGTATCCGAGATACTTCTTTCATAGCTTGGGGACTGTGAGTCCCACCCTGATGATTGACATATGCCACTGTTGTGATATTGTCTGTCTGAAAACAAATGAACGGTTCTCTCTTTAACAGAGGCCAAAACTTAAATGAGCTCTGAGAATTGCACAGAGTTCTAAAATATTTATTGGTAATCTCGCCTCTTGAGATTTCCAAACCCCTTGTGCTGTCAGAGATCCCCAAACAGCTCCCCAACCTGAAAGACTAAACTAAATGATGGTGATCTATCCACCACGTCAGAGAGTGTCGTACATTGGGATTTAAGGATATTATTATTATTGTGATATCTTTGTATAATCCCTGCACCATTGGTTCAGCATACAAAGCTGTAGAGGTCTCATGTGAAAACGAGCAAAGGGGATTGCGTCCGATGCTGCAGTCATGAGACCTAAAACTTCCATGCACTTAGCCACTGAAGGCTGCAACCCTTGTCTGAGGAATCAAGACACTTTTTGGTAAATTGATCCTCCAACCAGGTTTCCGAAGAAACAACACTAGTTGATTTGTGTGAGATTCTGCAGAACGTAAAGACTGAGCTAGTACCAAGATATCATCCAAATAAGGAAACACTGCAATACCCTGTTCTCTGATTACAGAGAGTAGGTCACCTAGAAACTTTGAAAAGATTCTTGGAGCTGCTGCAAGGCCAAATGGAAGAGCAACAAATTGGTAATGCTTGTCTAGAAAAGAGAATCTCAGAAACTGATAATGTTCTGGATGAATCGGAATATGAAGGTATGCATCCTGCAAGTCTATTGTGGACATATAATGTTCTCGCTGAACAAAAGGCAGAATAGTCCTTATAGTCACCATCTTGAAAGTTGGTACTCTTACATAACGATTCAAAATTTTCAGATCCAGGACTGGTCTGAATAAATTTTCCTTCTTTGGGACAATGAATAGATTTGAATACAACCCCTAAACCTTGTTCCTGAAAAGGAACTGGCATGATTACCCCTGAAGACTCCAGGTCTGAAACACACTTCAGGAAAGCCTGAGCTTTTACTGGATTTGCTGGGATACGCGAGAGAAAAAAAATCTTCTTACAGGAGGTCTTACTCTGAATCCTATTCGATACCCTTGAGAGACAATGCTCTGAATCCATTGATTTTGGACAGAATTTATCCAAATATCCTTGAAAAACCTTAACCTGCCCCCTACCAGCTGAGCTGGAATGAGGGCCGCACCTTCATGCGGACTTAGGGACTGACTTTGGTTTCTTAAATGGCTTGGATTTATTCCAATTTGAGGAAGGCTTCCAATTGGAAACAGATTCCTTGGGGGAAGATTACGTTTTTGTTACTTATTTAGACGAAAGGAACGAAAACAGTTAGAAGCCTTAGATTTACCCTTAGGTTTTTTTTTATCCTGAGGCAGAAAAACTACCTTTCCCCCAGTGACAGTTGAAATAATAGAATCCAACTGAGAACCAAATAAATTATTACCTTAGAAAGAAAGATAGTAATCTAGATTTAGATGTCATATCAGCATTCCAAGATTTAAGCCACAAATCGCTAATATAGCTAAAGACATGGATCTAACATCAATTTTGATAATATCAAAAATGGCATCACAAATAAAATGATTAGCATATTGCAGTAAGCGAATAATGCTAGATATGTCAGAATCCAATTCTTGTTGCGCTAAATTCTCCAACCAGAAAGTTGATGCAGCCGCAACATCAGCAAAAGAAATTGCAGGTCTGAGAAGATTACCTGAATATAAATAGGCCTTCCTTAGATAAGATTCAAGTTTCCCATCTATAGGATCCTTAAAGGAAGTACTATCTTCCATAGGAATAGTGGTACGTTTAGCAAGAGTAGAAATAGCCCCATCAACTTTGGGGATTTTTTCCCAAAACTCTATAGAATTTGCTGGTAAAAAGATACAATTTTTTAAACATTGAAGAAGGAATAAAAGAAGTACCTGGCTTATTCCATTCCTTAGAAATCATATCAGAAATAGCCTCAGGAATAGGAAAAACCCCTGGAGAAACCACAGGAGGTTTAAAAACATAATTTATGCTTACCTGATAAATTCCTTTCTTCTGTAGTGTGATCAGTCCACGGGTCATCATTACTTCTGGGATATTACTCCTCCCCAACAGGAAGTGCAAGAGGATTCACCCAGCAGAGCTGCATATAGCTCCTCCCCTCTACGTCACTCCCAGTCATTCGACCAAGGACCAACGAGAAAGGAAAAGCCAAGGGTGAAGTGGTGACTGGAGTATAAATTAAAAAATAGTTACCTGCCTTAAAAACAGGGCGGGCCGTGGACTGATCACACTACAGAAGAAAGGAATTTATCAGGTAAGCATAAATTATGTTTTCTTCTGTTAAGTGTGATCAGTCCACGGGTCATCATTACTTCTGGGATACCAATACCAAAGCAAAAGTACACGGATGACGGGAGGGATAGGCAGGCTCTTTATACAGAAGGAACCACTGCCTGAAGAACCTTTCTCCCAAAAATAGCCTCCGATGAAGCAAAAGTGTCAAATTTGTAAAATTTGGAAAAAGTATGAAGCGAAGACCAAGTTGCAGCCTTGCAAATCTGTTCAACAGAGGCCTCATTCTTGAAGGCCCAAGTGGAAGCCACAGCTCTAGTAGAATGAGCTGTAATTCTTTCAGGAGGCTGCTGTCCAGCAGTCTCATAAGCTAAACGAATTATGCTACGAAGCCAAAAAGAAAGAGAGGTAGCGGAAGCTTTTTGACCTCTCCTCTGCCCAGAGTAAATGACAAACAGAGAAGACGTTTGTCGAAATTCCTTAGTTGCCTGTAAGTAAAATTTTAGAGCACGGACTACATCCAGGTTGTGCAGTAGACGTTCCTTCTTTGAAGAAGGATTTGGGCATAAAGAAGGAACAACAATCTCTTGATTGATATTCCTGTTAGTAACTACCTTAGGTAAGAACCCAGGTTTAGTACGCAGGACTACCTTATCCGAATGAAAAATCAAATAAGGAGAATCACAATGTAAGGCTGATAATTCAGAGACTCTTCGAGCCGAGGAAATAGCCATTAAAAATAGAACTTTCCAAGATAACGACTTTATATCAATGGAATGAAGGGGTTCAAACGGAACGCCCTGTAAAACATTAAGAACAAGGTTTAAACTCCATGGTGGAGCAACAGTTTTAAACACAGGCTTAATTCTGGCCAAAGCCTGACAAAAAGCCTGGACGTCAGGAACTTCTGACAGACGTTTGTGTAACAGAATGGACAGAGCTGAGATCTGTCCCTTTAATGAACTAGCAGATAAACCCTTTTCTAAACCTTCTTGTAGAAAAGACAATATCCTAGGAATCCTAACCTTACTCCAAGAGTAACCTTTGGATTCACACCAATATAGGTATTTACGCCATATCTTATGGTAAATCTTTCTGGTAACAGGTTTCCTAGCCTGTATTAAGGTATCAATAACTGACTCAGAAAATCCACGTCTTGATAAAATCAAGCGTTCAATTTCCAAGCAGTCAGCTTCAGAGAAGTTAGATTTTGATGTTTGAAGGGACCCTGTATCAGAAGGTCCTGTTTCAGAGGTAGAGACCAAGGTGGACAGGATGACATGTCCACCAGGTCTGCATACCAAGTCCTGCGTGGCCACGCAGGTGCTATTAGAATCACTGATGCTCTCTCTTGTTTGATTCTGGCAATCAATCGAGGAAGCAACGGGAAGGGTGGAAACACGTAAGCCATCCTGAAGTCCCAAGGTGCTGTCAGAGCATCTATCAGGACTGCTCCTGGATCCCTGGATCTGGACCCGTAACGAGGAAGCTTGGCGTTCTGTCGAGACGCCATGAGATCTATCTCTGGTTTGCCCCAACGTCGAAGTATTTGGGCAAAGACCTCCGGATGAAGTTCCCACTCCCCCGGATGAAAAGTCTGACGACTTAAGAAATCCGCCTCCCAGTTCTCCACTCCCGGGATGTGGATTGCTGACAGGTGGCAAGAGTGAGACTCTGCCCAGCAAATTATCTTTGATACTTCCATCATAGCTAGGGAGCTTCTTGTCCCTCCCTGATGGTTGATGTAAGCTACAGTCGTGATGTTGTCCGACTGAAACCTGATGAACCCCCGAGTTGTCAACTGGGGCCAAGCCAGGAGGGCATTGAGAACTGCTCTCAATTCCAGAATGTTTATTGGCAGGAGACTCTCCTCCTGACTCCATTGTCCCTGAGCCTTCAGAGAATTCCAGACGGCACCCCAACCTAGAAGGCTGGCGTCTGTTGTTACAATTGTCCAGTCTGGTCTGCTGAATGGCATCCCCCTGGACAGATGTGGCCGAGAAAGCCACCATAGAAGAGAATTTCTGGTCTCTTGATCCAGATTCAGAGAAGGGGATAAGTCTGAGTAATCCCCATTCCACTGACTTAGCATGCACAGTTGCAGTGGTCTGAGGTGTAAGCGTGCAAAGGGTACTATGTCCATTGCCGCTACCATTAAGACGATTACCTCCATGCATTGAGCCACTGACGGGTGTTGAATGGAATGAAGGGTGCAGCAAGCACTTTGAAGTCTTGTTAGCCTGTCCTCTGTCAGGTAAATCTTCATTTCTACAGAATCTATAAGAGTCCCCAGGAAGGGAACTCTTGTGAGTGGAACGAGTGAGCTTTTCTTTTCGTTCACCTTCCATCCATGTGACCTTAGAAATGCCAGCACTAACTCTGTATGAGACTTGGCAGTTTGAAAGCTTGAAGCTTGTATCAGAATGTCGTCTAGGTATGGAGCTACCGAGATTCCCCGCGGTCTTAGTACCGCCAGAAGAGCACCCAGAACCTTTGTGAAGATTCTTGGAGCTGTAGCCAATCCGAATGGAAGAGCCACAAACTGGTAATGCCTGTCTAGGAAGGCAAACCTTAGGTACCGATAATGATCTTTGTGAATCGGTATGTGAAGGTAAGCATCTTTTAAATCTACAGTGGTCATGTATTGACCCTCTTGGATCATAGGTAAAATTGTCCGAATAGTCTCCATCTTGAACGATGGAACTCTTAGGAATTTGTTTAGGATCTTTAAGTCCAGGATTGGTCTGAAAGTTCCCTCTTTTTTGGGAACCACAAACAGATTTGAGTAAAACCCCTGTCCCTGTTCCGATCGTGGAACTGGATGGATTACTCCCATTAACAAGAGCTCTTGTACGCAGCGTAGAAACGCCTCTTTCTTTGTCTGGATTGTTGACAATCTTGACAGATGAAATCTCTCTCTTGGAGGAGAGTATTTGAAGTCCAGAAGGTATCCCTGAGATATTATCTCTAGCGCCCAGGGATCCTGAACATCTCTTGCCCAAGCCTGGGCGAAGAGAGAAAGTCTGCCCCCCACTAGATCCGATCCCGGATCGGGGGCCCTCAATTCATGCTGTTTTAGGGGCAGCAGCAGGTTTCCTAGTCTGCTTGCCCTTGTTCCAAGACTGGTTAGGTTTCCAGCCTTGTCTGTAGCGAGCAACAGCTCCTTCCTGTTTTGGTGCAGAGGAAGTTGATGCTGCTCCTGCTTTGAAATTACGAAAGGAACGAAAATTAGACTGTCTAGTCTTGGCTTTGGCTTTGTCCTGAGGCAGGGCATGGCCTTTACCTCCTGTAATGTCAGCGATAATCTCTTTCAACCCGGGCCCGAATAAGGTCTGCCCTTTGAAAGGTATATTAAGCAATTTAGACTTAGAAGTAACATCAGCTGACCAGGATTTTAGCCACAGCGCCCTGCGTGCCTGAATGGCGAATCCTGAATTCTTCGCCGTAAGTTTAGTAAGATGTACTACGGCCTCCGAAATGAATGAATTAGCTAGTTTAAGGACTCTAAGCCTGTCCGTAATGTCGTCCAGAGTAGCTGAACCAATGTTCTCTTCCAGAGACTCAATCCAGAATGCCGCTGCAGCCGTGATCGGCGCAATGCATGCAAGGGGTTGCAATATAAAACCTTGTTGAACAAACATTTTCTTAAGGTAACCCTCTAACTTTTTATCCATTGGATCTGAAAAAGCACAGCTATCCTCCACCGGGATAGTGGTACGCTTAGCTAAGGTAGAAACTGCTCCCTCCACCTTAGGGACCGTTTGCCATAAGTCCCTTGTGGTGGCGTCTATTGGAAACATTTTTCTAAATATCGGAGGGGGTGAGAACGGCACACCGGGTCTATCCCACTCCTTAGTAACAATTTCAGTAAGTCTCTTAGGTATAGGAAAAACCTCAGTACTCGTCGGTACCGCAAAATATTTATCCAACCTACACATTTTCTCTGGTATTGCAACTGTGTTACAATCATTCAGAGCCGCTAACACCTCCCCTAGTAATACACGGAGGTTTTCCAGTTTAAATTTAAAATTTGAAATATCTGAATCCAGTCTGTTTGGATCAGAACCGTCACCCACAGAATGAAGTTCTCCGTCCTCATGTTCTGCCACCTGTGACGCAGTGTCTGACATGGCCCTAATATTATCAGCGCACTCTGTTCTCACCCCAGAGTGATCACGCTTACCTCTTAGTTCTGGTAATTTAGCCAAAACCTCAGTCATAACAGTAGCCATATCCTGTAATGTGATTTGTAATGGCCGCCCAGATGTACTCGGCGCTACAATATCACGCACCTCCCTCTGAGCGGGAGATGTAGGTACTGACACGTGAGGCGAGTTAGTCGGCATAACTCTCCCCTCGTTGTATGGTGAAATTTGTTCAATTTGTACAGATTGACTTTTATTTAAAGTAGCATCAATACAGTTAGTACATAAATTTCTATTGGGCTCCACTTTGGCATTGCAACAAATGACACAGGTATCATCCTCTGAATCAGACATGTTTAACACACTAGCAAATAAACTTGCAACTTGGAAATACAATTCAATTAGAATAATATTAAAATGTACTGTGCCTTTAAGAAGCACAGAAGATCTATGACAGTTGAAAATTAATAAATTGAAACAGTTATAGCCTCAATCCTTGTAAACAACACAACTTTAGCAAAGGTTTAATCCCATTAGCAAAGATAACAAATTCTGAATAAACGTTTTTTATCTCAGTCAAACTATAATTCTCACAGCTCTGCTGAGAGAAATTACCTCCCTCAAAATAAGTTTTGAAGACCCCTGAGCTCTGTAGAGATGAACCGGATCATGCAGGGAATACAATGAGTTGCTGACTGAAATATTTGATGCATAGAAAAAGCGCCAAAAAACGGCCCCTCCCCCTCACACACAGCAGTGAGGGAGAACAGAAACTGTCAGAAAAACAGATTAAGCAACTGCCAAGTGGAAAAATGGTGCCCAAACATTTATTCACACAGTACCTCAGCAAATGAAAACGATTTTACATTCCAGCAAAAACGTTAAACATAATCTCTAGTTATTAAACAGCTTTATGTATTTCTTACAGTGTAATTCTAGTGAAGTACCATTCCCCAGAATACTGAAGTGTAAAGTATACATACATGACATTATATCGGTATGGCAGGATTTTCTCATCAATTCCATTGTCAGAAAATAAAAACTGCTACATACCTCTATGCAGATTCATCTGCCCGCTGTCCCCTGATCTGAAGTTTACCTCACTCCTCAGATGGCCGAGAACAGCAATATGATCTTAACTACTCCGGCTAAAATCATAGCAAAACTCTGGTAGATTCTTCTTCAAACTCTGCCAGAGAGGTAATAACACACTCCGGTGCTATTTTAAAATAACAAACTTTTGATTGAAGATATAAAACTAAGTATAATCACCATAGTCCTCTCACACATCCTATCTAGTCGTTGGGTGCAAGAGAATGACTGGGAGTGACGTAGAGGGGAGGAGCTATATGCAGCTCTGCTGGGTGAATCCTCTTGCACTTCCTGTTGGGGAGGAGTAATATCCCAGAAGTAATGATGACCCGTGGACTGATCACACTTAACAGAAGAAAACAGCATTTAAACGTTTATTAGACTGAATGTCAAGAGGACTGGTTACCTCAATATCCAAAGTAATTAACACTTCTTTTAATAAAGAATACATATACTCTATTTTAAATAAATAAGTAGATTTGTCAGTGTCAATGTCTGAGGAAGGATCTTCTGTATCAGATAGATCCTCAACAGAAGAGGATAAATTATTATGTTAATGGTCATTTGAAATTTCATCAACTGAATGAGAAGTTTTAAAAGACCTTTTACGTTTATTAGAAGGTGGAAATGCAGACAAAGCCTTCTGGATAGAATCAGAAACAAATTCTTTAAAATTCATAGGTATATCATGTACATTAGAAGTTGAAGGAACTGCAACTGGCAATGTACTATTACTGATGGACACACTATCTGCATGTAAAAGTTTATCATGACAACTATTACAAAATGACATTCAGCTAAATAATTTCCACAATCTTACAACAAATGCACTTAGCTTTGGTAGAACCGATGTCAGGCAGCAATGTTCCAGCAGAAACTTCTGAGGCAGGATCAGATTTAGACATCTTGCAAAATGTAAAAGAAAAAACATATAAAGCAAAAACAGAATTTATGCTTACCTGATAAATTACTTTCTTTTGCGGTGTATCCAGTCCACGGATTCATCCTTTACTTGTTGGATATTCTCATTCCCTACAGGAAGTAGCAAAGAGATCACACATCAAAGCTGTCCATATAGCTCCCCCTCTAGCTCCACCCCCCAGTCATTCGACCAAAGGTTAGGAAGAAAAAGGAGAAACTATAGGGTGCAGTGGTGACTGTAGTTTAAACAAATTTTTACCTGACTTAAATGCCAGGGCGGGCCGTGGACTGGATACACCGCAAGAGAAAGTAATTTATCAGGTAAGCATAAATTCTGTTTTCTCTTGCAAGGTGTATCCAGTCCACGGATTCATCCTTTACTTGTGGGATACCAATACCAAAGCTTTAGGTTACGGATGAAGGGAGGGAACAAGACAGGCACCTTGAACGGAAGGCACCACTGCTTGCAAAACCTGTCTCCCAAAAATAGCCTCCGAAGAAGCAAAAGTATCGAATTTGTAAAATTTGGCAAAAGTATGCAGTGAAGACCAAGTCGCTGCCTTACAAATCTGTTCAACAGAAGCCTCATTTTTGAAAGCCCATGTGGAAGCCACTGCTCTGGTAGAATGAGCAGTAATTCTTACAGGAGGCTGCTGGCCAGCAGTCTTATAGACCAAACGGATGATGCTTTTCAGCCAAAAGGAAAGAGAGGTAGCAGTCGCTTTCTGACCTCTCCTCTTACCAGAATAGATAACAAACAAAGAAGATGTTTGTCTGAAATCCTTAGTTGCTTGTAAATAGAACTTTAAAGCACGAACTACATCAAGATTGTGTAATAGACATTCCTTCTTTGAAGATGGATTAGGACACAGAGAAGGAACAACTATTTCCTGGTTAATATTCTTGTTAGAAACAACTTTAGGAAGAAAACCAGGCTTGGTACGCAAAAACAGAATTTATGTTTACCTGACAAATTTCTTTCTCCAACGGTGTGTCCGGTCCACGGCGTCATCCTTACTTGTGGGATATTCTCTTCCCCAACAGGAAATGGCAAAGAGCCCAGCAAAGCTGGTCACATGATCCCTCCTAGGCTCCGCCTACCCCAGTCATTCGACCGACGTTAAGGAGGAATATTTGCATAGGAGAAACCATATGGTACCGTGGTGACTGTAGTTAAAGAAAATAAATTATCAGACCTGATTAAAAAACCAGGGCGGGCCGTGGACCGGACACACCGTTGGAGAAAGAAATTTATCAGGTAAACATAAATTCTGTTTTCTCCAACATAGGTGTGTCCGGTCCACGGCGTCATCCTTACTTGTGGGAACCAATACCAAAGCTTTAGGACACGGATGAAGGGAGGGAGCAAATCAGGTCACCTAAATGGAAGGCACCACGGCTTGCAAAACCTTTCTCCCAAAAATAGCCTCAGAAGAAGCAAAAGTATCAAACTTGTAAAATTTGGTAAAAGTGTGCAGTGAAGACCAAGTCGCTGCCCTACATATCTGATCAACAGAAGCCTCGTTCTTGAAGGCCCATGTGGAAGCCACAGCCCTAGTGGAATGAGCTGTGATTCTTTCGGGAGGCTGCCGTCCGGCAGTCTCGTAAGCCAATCTGATGATGCTTTTAATCCAAAAAGAGAGAGAGGTAGAAGTTGCTTTTTGACCTCTCCTTTTACCTGAATAAACAACAAACAAGGAAGATGTTTGTCTAAAATCCTTTGTAGCATCTAAATAGAATTTTAGAGCGCGAACAACATCCAAATTGTGCAACAAACGTTCCTTCTTTGAAACTGGTTTTGGACACAGAGAAGGTACGATAATCTCCTGGTTAATGTTTTTGTTAGAAACAACTTTTGGAAGAAAACCAGGTTTAGTACGTAAAACCACCTTATCTGCATGGAACACCAGATAAGGAGGAGAACACTGCAGAGCAGATAATTCTGAGACTCTTCTAGCAGAAGAAATCGCAACTAAAAACAAAACTTTCCAAGATAATAACTTAATATCAACGGAATGTAAGGGTTCAAACGGAACCCCCTGAAGAACTGAAAGAACTAAATTGAGACTCCAAGGAGGAGTCAAAGGTTTGTAAACAGGCTTGATTCTAACCAGAGCCTGAACAAAGGCTTGAACATCTGGCACAGCTGCCAGCTTTTTGTGAAGTAATACCGACAAGGCAGAAATCTGTCCCTTCAGGGAACTAGCAGATAATCCTTTTTCCAATCCTTCTTGAAGGAAGGATAGAATCCTAGGAATCTTAACCTTGTCCCAAGGGAATCCTTTAGATTCACACCAACAGATATATTTTTTCCAAATTTTGTGGAAAATCTTTCTAGTTACAGGCTTTCTGGCCTGAACAAGAGTATCGATAACAGAATCTGAGAATCCTCGCTTCGATAAAATCAAGCGTTCAATCTCCAAGCAGTCAGCTGGAGTGAAACCAGATTCGGATGTTCGAACGGACCCTGAACAAGAAGGTCTCGTCTCAAAGGTAGCTTCCAAGGTGGAGCCGATGACATATTCACCAGATCTGCATACCAAGTCCTGCGTGGCCACGCAGGAGCTATCAAGATCACCGACGCCCTCTCCTGATTGATCCTGGCTACCAGCCTGGGGATGAGAGGAAATGGCGGGAACACATAAGCTAGTTTGAAGGTCCAAGGTGCTACTAGTGCATCCACTAGAGCCGCCTTGGGATCCCTGGATCTGGCCCCGTAGCAAGGAACTTTGAAGTTCTGACGAGAGGCCATCAGATCCATGTCTGGAATGCCCCACAGGTGAGTGACTTGGGCAAAGATTTCCGGATGGAGTGCCCACTCCCCCGGATGCAATGTCTGACGACTCAGAAAATCCGCTTCCCAATTTTCCACTCCTGGGATGTGGATAGCAGACAGGTGGCAGGAGTGAGACTCCGCCCATAGAATGATTTTGGTCACTTCTTCCATCGCTAGGGAACTCCTTGTTCCCCCCTGATGGTTGATGTACGCAACAGTTGTCATGTTGTCTGATTGAAACCGTATGAACTTGGTCCTCGCTAGCCGAGGCCAGGCCTTGAGAGCATTGAATATCGCTCTCAGTTCCAGAATATTTATCGGTAGAAGAGATTCTTCCCGAGACCAAAGACCCTGAGCTTTCAGGGATCCCCAGACCGCGCCCCAGCCCATCAGACTGGCGTCGGTCGTGACAATGACCCACTCTGGTCTGCGGAACGTCATCCCTTGAGACAGATTGTCCAGGGACAGCCACCAACGGAGTGAGTCTCTGGTCCTCTGATTTACTTGTATCTTCGGAGACAAGTCTGTATAGTCCCCATTCCACTGACTGAGCATGCACAGTTGTAATGGTCTTAGATGAATGCGCGCAAAAGGAACTATGTCCATCGCCGCTACCATCAACCCGATCACTTCCATGCACTGAGCTATGGAAGGAAGAGGAACGGAATGAAGTATCCGACAAGAGTCTAGAAGTTTTGTTTTTCTGGCCTCTGTTAGAAAGATCCTCATTTCTAAAGAGTCTATAATTGTTCCCAAGAAGGGAACCCTTGTTGACGGGGATAGAGAACTCTTTTCCACGTTCACTTTCCAGCCGTGAGATCTGAGAAAGGCCAGGACAATGTCCGTGTGAGCCTTTGCTTGAGGAAGGGACGACGCTTGAATCAGAATGTCGTCCAGGTAAGGTACTACTGCAATGCCCCTTGGTCTTAGCACCGCTAGAAGGGAGCCTAGTACCTTTGTGAAAATCCTTGGAGCAGTGGCTAATCCGAAAGGAAGCGCCACGAACTGGTAATGTTTGTCCAGGAATGCAAACCTTAGGAACCGATGATGTTCCTTGTGGATAGGAATATGTAGATACGCATCCTTTAAATCCACCGTGGTCATGAATTGACCCTCCTGGATGGAAGGAAGAATAGTTCGAATGGTTTCCATCTTGAAAGATGGAACCTTGAGAAACTTGTTTAAGATCTTGAGATCTAAGATTGGTCTGAACGTTCCCTCTTTTTTGGGAACTATGAACAGATTGGAGTAGAACCCCATCCCTTGTTCTCTTAGTGGAACAGGATGAATCACTCCCATTTTTAACAGGTCTTCTACACAATGTAAGAACGCCTGTCTTTTTATGTGGTCTGAAGACAACTGAGACCTGTGGAACCTCCCCCTTGGGGGAAGTCCCTTGAATTCCAGAAGATAACCCTGGGAGACTATTTCTAGCGCCCAAGGATCCAGAACATCTCTTGCCCAAGCCTGAGCGAAGAGAGAGAGTCTGCCCCCCACCAGATCCGGTCCCGGATCGGGGGCCAATATTTCATGCTGTCTTGGTAGCAGTGGCAGGCTTCTTGGCCTGCTTTCCCTTGTTCCAGCCTTGCATTGGTCTCCAAGCTGGCTTGGCTTGAGAAGTATTACCCTCTTGCTTAGAGGACGTAGCACTTTGGGCTGGTCCGTTTTTACGAAAGGGACGAAAATTGGGTCTATTTTTCGCCTTGAAAGGCCGATCCTGAGGAAGGGCGTGGCCCTTACCCCCAGTGATATCCGAGATAATCTCTTTCAAGTCAGGGCCAAACAGCGTTTTCCCCTTGAAAGGAATGTTTAGTAGCTTGTTCTTGGAAGACGCGTCAGCCGACCAAGATTTCAACCAAAGCGCTCTGCGCGCCACAATAGCAAACCCAGAATTCTTAGCCGCTAACCTAGCCAATTGCAAAGTGGCGTCGAGGGTGAAAGAATTAGCCAATTTGAGAGCATTGATTCTGTCCATAATCTCCTCATAAGGGGGAGAATCACTATCGAGCGCCTTTATCAGTTCATCAAACCAGAAACATGCGGCTGTAGTGACAGGGACAATGCATGAAATTGGTTGTAGAAGGTAACCCTGCTGAACAAACATCTTTTTAAGCAAACCTTCTAATTTTTTATCCATAGGATCTTTGAAAGCACAACTATCCTCTATGGGTATAGTGGTGCGTTTGTTTAAAGTAGAAACCGCTCCCTCGACCTTGGGGACTGTCTGCCATAAGTCCTTTCTGGGGTCGACCATAGGAAACAATTTTTTAAATATGGGGGGAGGGACGAAAGGAATACCGGGCCTTTCCCATTCTTTATTAACAATGTCCGCCACCCGCTTGGGTATAGGAAAAGCTTCTGGGAGCTCCGGCACCTCTAGGAACTTGTCCATTTTACATAGTTTCTCTGGGATGACCAACTTTTCACAATCATCCAGAGTGGATAATACCTCCTTAAGCAGAATGCGGAGATGTTCCAACTTAAATTTAAATGCAATTACATCAGGTTCAGCCTGTTGAGAAATGTTCCCTGAATCAGTAATTTCTCCCTCAGACAAAACCTCCCTGGCCCCCTCAGATTGGGTTAGGGGCCCTTCAGAGATATTAATATCAGCGTCGTCATGCTCTTCAGTAACTAAAACAGAGCAGCCACGCTTACGCTGACAAGGGTTCATTTTGGCTAAAATGTTTTTGACAGAATTATCCATTACAGCCGTTAATTGTTGCATAGTAAGCAGTATTGGCGCGCTAGATGTACTAGGGGCCTCCTGAGTGGGCAAGACTCGTGTAGACGAAGGAGGGAATGATGCAGTACCATGCTTACTTCCCTCACTTGAGGAATCATCTTGGGCATCATTGTCATTATCACATAAATCACATTTATTTAAATGAACAGAAATTCTGGCTTCCCCACATTCAGAACACAGTCTATCTGGTAGTTCAGACATGTTAAACAGGCATAAACTTGATAATAAAGTACAAAAAACGTTTTAAAATAAAACCGTTACTGTCACTTTAAATTTTAAACTGAACACACTTTATTACTGCAATTGCGAAAAAACATGAAGGAATTGTACAAAATTCACCAAATTTTCACCACAGTGTCTTAAAGCCTTAAAAGTATTGCACACCAAATTTGGAAGCTTTAACCCTTAAAATAACGGAACCGGAGCCGTTTTAACACTTTAACCCCTTTACAGTCCCTGGTATCTGCTTTGCTGAGACCCAACCAAGCCCAAAGGGGAATACGATACCAAATGACGCCTTCAGAAAGTCTTTTCTAAGTATCAGAGCTCCTCTCACATGCGACTGCATGCCATGCCTCTCAAAAACAAGTGCGCCACACCGGCGCGAAAATGAGACTCTGCTTATGCTTTGGGAAAGCCCCAGAGAAATAAGGTGTCTAATACAGTGCCTGCCGATATTATAATATCAATAAACCCAGATAAAATGATTCCTCAAAGCTAAATATGTTTTAAAACTGAATCGATTTAGCCCAGAAAAGTCTACAATCTTAATAAGCCCTTGTGAAGCCCTTATTTACCATCGTAATAAACATGGCTTACCGGATCCCATAGGGAAAAATGACAGCTTCCAGCATTACATCGTCTTGTTAGAATGTGTCATACCTCAAGCAGCAAGAGACTGCACACTGTTCCCCCAACTGAAGTTAATTGCTCTCAACAGTCCTGTGTGGAACAGCCATGGATTTTAGTTACGGTGCTAAAATCATTTTCCTCATACAAACAGAAATCTTCATCTCTTTTCTGTTTCTGAGTAAATAGTACATACCAGCACTATTTTAAAATAACAAACTCTTGATGGAATAATAAAAACTACAGTTAAACACTAAAAAACTCTAAGCCATCTCCGTGGAGATGTTGCCTGTACAACGGCAAAGAGAATGACTGGGGTAGGCGGAGCCTAGGAGGGATCATGTGACCAGCTTTGCTGGGCTCTTTGCCATTTCCTGTTGGGGAAGAGAATATCCCACAAGTAAGGATGACGCCGTGGACCGGACACACCTATGTTGGAGAAACTACCTTAATCTGCGTGGAACACCAGGTAAGGTGAATCACACTGTAAGGCAGATCATTCTGAAACTCTTCGATTCAAACTCCATGGCGGAGCCACAGGTTTATAGACAGGCTTGATTCTGACTAAAGCCTGAGCAAATGCTTGAACGTCTGGCACCTCTGCCAGACGCTTGTGTAATAGGATAGACAAAGCAGATATTTGTCCTTTTAAGGAACTAGCTGACAATCCTTTCTCCAATCCTTCTTGGAGAAAAGACAATATTCTGGGAATCCTAACCTTACTCCATGAGTAACCCTTGGATTCACACCAACAAAGATATTTTCGCCATATCTTATGGTAGGTTTTCCTGGTGACAGGCTTTCTAGCCTGAATCAGAGTATCTATAACTGACTCAGAGAACCCACGCTTTGATAGAATTAAGCGTTCAATCTCCAAGCAGTCAGACGTAGAGAAACTAAATTTGGATGCTTGAACGGACCCTGTATCAGAAGATCCTGCCTCATTGGCAATGTCCATGGTGGGACAGATGACATGTCCACTAGGTCTGCATACTAAGTCCTGCGTGGCCATGCAGGTGCCATCAGAAACACCGAAGCCTTCTCCTGCTTGATTCTGGCAACCAGACGCGGGAGGAGAGGAAACGGTGGAAAGACATAAGCCAGATTGAAGGACCAATAGCTGAGTCAGCTGGGCAAATACCTCCGGATGGAGTTCCCACTCCCCCAGGTGAAAAGTCTGACGACTTAAAAAATCCGCCTCCCAGTTGTCTACTCCTGGGATGTGAATTGCTGAGAGATGGCAGGAGTGATCCTCCGCCCACCTGATTATTTTGGTTACTTCCGTCATCGCTAGGGAACTCTTTGTTCCCCCCTGATGATTGACGTAAGCTACAGTCGTGATGTTGACCGACTGAAATCTGATGAATTTGGCCGCAGCTAGTTGAGGCCATGCCTGAAGAGCGTTGAATATCGCCCTAAGTTCCAGAATGTTTATTGGGAGAAGACTTTCTCCCGAGAACATAAGCCCTAAGCTTTCAGGGAGTCCCAGACCGCACCCCAGCCTAACAGACTGGCGTCGGTCGTTACAATGATCCACTCTGGCCTGCGGAAACATATTCCCTGAGACAGGTGATCCTGAGACAACCACCAGAGAAGAGAATCTCTGGTCTCCTGGTCCAACTGAATTTGAGGAGACAAATCTGCATAATCCCCATTCCACTGTTTGAGCATGCATAGTTGCAGTGGTCTGAGGTGTATCCGAGCAAAAGGGACTATGTCCATTGCCACTACCATTAGTCCGATTGTCTCCATGCACTGAGCCACAAATGGCCGAGGAATGGAATGAAGAGCTCGGAAAGTAGTTAAGAGTTTTAGCTTTCTGACCTCCGTCAGAAACATTTTCATTTCTACCGAGTCTATCAGGGTTCCTAGGAATGGAACTCTTGTGAGGGGGGAGAGAGAACTCTTTTTGATGTTCACCTTCCACCCATGAGACCTCAGAAAGGCCAATACAATCTCTGTTTGAGACTTGGTTCTTTGGATAGTTGACGCCTGAATTAAGATGTCGTCTAGGTAAGGCGCCACTGCTATGCCCCGCGGTCTTAGAACCGCCAGGAGGGACCCTAGCGCCTTTGTGAAAATTCTGGGAGCAGTGGCCAACCCGAAAAGAAGAGCCACAAACTGAAAATGCTTGTCCAGAAAGGCGAACCTGAGAAACTGGTGATGATCTTTGTGGATAGGAATGTGCAGATATGCATCTTTTAGATCCACAGTAGTCATATATTGACCCTCCTGGATCATTGGTAAGATTGTCCGAATGATTGTCTTGAATGATGGGACTCTGAGGAATTTGTTTAGAATTTTGAGATCCAGGATTGGCCTGAAAGTTCCTTCTTTTTTGGGAAACACAAATAGGTTTGAGTAAAACCCCAGTCCTTGTTCTGCAATTGGAACTGGGTGGATCACTGTAGACAGACGAGAAATGTGGAACCTTCCCCTTGGAGGAGAGTCCTTGAATTCTAGAAGGTATCCCTGGGCTACAATCTCTAATGCCCAAGGATCGTGTACATCTCTTGCCCAGGCCTGAGCGAAGAGAGAGTCTGCCCCCTACTAGATCCGGTCCCGGATTGGGGGCTACCCCTTCATGCTGTCTTGGTGGCAGCTGCAGGCTTTTTGGCCTGTTTACCCTTATTCCAGCCCTGGTAAGGTTTCCAGTCTGCCTTGGGCTGTGAAGCGTTACCCTCTTGCTTTGCAGCCGGAGAGGATGAAGCGGGGCCGTTCCTGAAATTGCGAAAGGAACGAAAATTAGCTTTGTTCTTTGTTTTAAAGGCTTTGTCCTGAGGGAGAGCATGGCCTTTTCCCCCGGTGATATCTGAAATAATCTCTTTCAATTCAGGCCCGAATAGGGTCTTCCCTTTGAAAGGAATGTTCAAAAGCTTGGATTTAGAAGACACATCGGCCGACCAGGACTTTAGCCATAGCGCCCTACGCGCAAAAATGGCGAAACCTGAATTTTTCGCCGCTAACTTAGCTATTTGGAAAGCGGCGTCAGTGATAAAAGAATTAGCTAGCTTTAGAGCCTTAATTCTATCCATAATTTCCTCATATGAGGTCTCCGTCTGGAGCGAGTCTTCCAGCACCTCAAACCAGAAAGCAGCTGCAGTAGTTACAGGAATAATGCAGGCAATAGGTTGGAGAAGAAAACCTTGTTGAACAAAAATTTTCTTAAGTAAACCCTCTAAATTTTTATCCATAGGGTCTTTAAAAGCACAACTGTCTTCAATTGGTATGGTTGTGCGTTTAGCTAGTGTAGAAACAGCCCCCTCCACCTTAGGGACCATCTGCCACGAGTCCCGCATGGGGTCAGATATGGGGAACATTTTCTTAAAAACAGGAGGGGGGACAAAAGGGACACCTGGCCTATCCCCCTCCCAAGTAACGATATCCGCAATCCTCTTAGGGACCGGAAAACGCATCCGTGTAAACAGGGACCTCTAGGTACTTGTCCATTTTACACAATTTCTCTGGGATCACCAAAGGGTCACAGTCATCCAGAGTAGCTAATACCTCCCTAAGTAAAACACGGAGGTGTTCTAGTTTAAATTTAAAAGCCAATGTATCTGAATCTGTCTGAGGAGGAACCCTTCCTGAATCAGAGACTTCTCCCTCAGACATCAAATCCCTCGCTCCCACTTCAGAGCGTTGTGAGGGTACGGCTGGTACGGCTACCAAAGCGTCAGAATGCTCATAATCTGTTCTTAAAACGGAGCTATCACGCTTTGCAGGTAACACGGGCAGTTTAGATAAGAAGGCTGTAAGAGAATTATCCATGACTGCCGCTAAGTCTTGTAATGTAAAAGGGTTAGACGCACTAGAGGTACTAGGCGTCGCTTGCGCAGGCGTAACTGGTTGTGACACATTCTTAAGTGCAACAATATGATCTTTAAAGTGTATAGACATATCAGTACAAGTGGGACACATTCTGAGAGGGGGTTCTACCATGGCTTCTAAACACATTGAACAAGGATTTTCCTTAGTGTCAGACATGTTTAACAGACTAGTAGAGTACACAAACAGGCTTAGAAATCACTTTAATCAAATAAAAAACACAATTTGAAAAAAAACGTTACTGTGCCTTTAAGAGAGAGAGCACACAATTTTACAAAACAGTGAAAAATGCATCAATCTTTCTGAAATTTTCACAGTATGTAGCTAAAGCCTTAATAAGATTGCACCACAAGTTTCAAAAACGATTAACCCCTTAATGCCCAAACCGGAGCAGCCTAAAGCCAACACCCTCTTAAATCACTACAGCACCTTGCCACAGCCTTGTAGTGACCCTACCTGCCCTTAGGGATCAGATTTGGGGGAATATAGCTTCTTTTAGGCCCTCAAACATCAGCAGGACCCTCCATGTGAAACAGCATGAACTTATCTGCAATTCTACTCTACTCCGGAGCTGTGAGGCCTAGTAAATCACTCCTAAGTGACTAAAAAAAAAGCCATGTGGTAATAGCCCCAGAAAGAACCCAAAAGGGCTTTCAAAGTGTCTTGCAAAACGATTTTTCCTTAGCCAAACAATCGATTGCCTTGAATAAGTGTCAACCAGTATATTAGCCCTATTATGTAAGCATTCAATTCTACTAAGTCTGTGAACATAGCTTACCCTCCCCTCATGGGGATATTGTCAGTCTCTTCTAGCATTATCTCAGTCTTGTCTAGAAATAAATGACTGAACATACCTTATTGCAGATCACCCTGCAAACTGTTCCCCCCAACTGAAGTTTTCTGGTACTCCTCAGTCCTATGTGGGAACAGCAGTGGATTTTAGTTACAACATGCAAAAATCATTTTCCTCTCAGCAGAAATCTTCATCACTTTTCTGCTTGAGAGTAAATAGTACAAACCGGTACCATTTAAAATAAACTTTTGATTGAAGATAATAAAACTACAATTCTAACACCACATTCACTTTACACTCCCGAGAGAGACCCTAGTGCTTAGAGCCAGCAAAGAGAATGACTGGGGGGTGGAGCTATATGGACAGCTTTGCTGTGTGCTCTCTTTGCTACTTACTGTAGGGAATGAGAATATCCCTCAAGTAAAGGATGAATCCGTGGACTGGATACACCTTGCAAGAGAAATGATCAATTTCCTTATATGACAGTTTCAGGAATGGGAAAAAATGCAAATAGCATAGCCATCTGATAGAGAAAAAGGCAAGAGGGGGGTATTGAAAAAATGAAAAAAAGTTTGGCGCCAAGTATGACGCACAACGTAACTGAAATTTTTTTTGCCGCCAATAATAACCGGAAATGACACAACCGCGTCACTAATGACGCAACCGTGTGTAAGGCTTCGGCGTCAACTATGACGAATTTGCGTCATAGACGTATTTTTCGCGCCAAGAATGACGCAATAAAGTTTAGCATTTGACGAACCCGCGGGCCTAATACCGCCCACAATTTGCAAGAAGTAGTCAATTGAAAAAAAGACTAAACCCCAGGTAAGAAAAAATTTTCTTAAAAAAATGTTTATATTCCCCAAATATGAAACGGACAGTCGGCAGAAGGAAATACATGAACCCGACTCATGGCAAATATAAGTACAAAACATATATTTAGAACATTATATAAATGCATAAAGTGCCAAACCATAGCTGAGGTGTCTTAAGTAATAAAAAACATACTTACCAAAAGACACCCATCCACATATAGCAGATAGCCAAACCAGTACTGAAACTGTTATCAGTAGAGGTAATGGTAAATTGAGAGTATATCGTCAATCTGAAAAGGGAGGTAGGAGATGAATCTCTACGACCGATAACAGAGAACCTATGAAATAGACCCCTGTTAGGGAAATCATCGTATTCAAAAAGTGATACTCCCGTCACGTCCCTCTGACATTCGCTGTACTCTGAGAGGAATCGGGATTCAACAATGCTGAGAAGTGCATATCAACGTAGAAATCTTAGCACAAACTTACTTCACCACCTCCATAGGAGGCAAAGTTTGTAAAAACTGAATTGTGGGTGTGGTGAGGGGTGTATTTATAGGCATTTTGAGGTGTGGGAAACTTTGACCCTCCTGGTAGGATTGTATATCCCATACGTCACTAGCTCATGGACTCTTGCCAATTACATGAAAGAAATAGTCTGCGCTTCCCTGTCAGCTGAAAGACTTTCTTTCTACAGCCGATAGCCGCTTCTAACAATAGCGTCACAGCTCCGGAACTCACAGGAAGCGAGTCCGGAAGTGCGCGAAACTGACTGCCGCCTCTGAAGGGAGCCACCTCTTCTGTAGTCAGGGGCAGTCCCAGCGGCCATTAGGGGGAAAAAAAAATTCATATTAGCAGGGCCAATAATCAAATTCTCAAAACGGTACACCTCACACATATGGTCCTAGACCGGGTCTAATCTGGAGATAAAAACACACACTGAGCCACCAAAGAAATTAATAAAGACTCTCCTCATCGTCCACAGTGCCTGCTGTCTGCCTGTAATTAACCCTCAATAGGGTCAATGATAACAACGTTCCCAAACAGCATTTGAGCTGCAGAAGCGCCAGATTTTCCCTCCTAATAAAGAAAAATATACTTGACACTTACCTGAATGTCAATCTAACTGGCAGCAGGACAGCTCACCTGGTCTGAAAGGGTTCCATCCCTCACATGGACCTGTGGAGAAATTAAAAAGACTGAGTAAGATTGTACCCCACAAGTTCCAAATTGCTTAAGAGACACCACTGCCCTACTGAAGAGACTGACGTGGAGTATGGCTAGACCCAAGGAAAGATAAGAGCAAACCTACTCTGCTTTAAAATAATACAATCTTGATTGAAGCAAGTTCTTATCAGACACCGAAAACTTCACCTTCTCCTTGCACCGCAGGCAAAGAGAATGACTGGGTTTGTGGGAAGGGAAGTGATACTTAACAGCTTTGCTGTGGTGCTCTTTGCCTCCTCCTGCTGGTCAGGAGTGATATTCCCAACAGTAATTGATGATGATCCGTGGACTCACCATGTCATTAGAAAGAAAAGAAATTGTTCGGGGACTATAAGTTATTCGTTCTGATAGTTTGTAAGATAAAGATAGTAGTAAAACTGAGCATTAGCTGGTAGGTGAGGCTGACCTAAGGGTGGGCAGGATAGATGTTTGTGTGAATGGAACAAGACGTGTCCCGTTGTACGAGAAGGGCTTAGGACAGGCTGTACAGAGGTATGAGAGGGATAAGCCACAGACACTCACCTGTGCTCATACTACCACAGATCTCCTGCTCCAGCGCCTGCATGTGACGCCTGACACTCAGCTCATCTGGTTGATCACCGCTCATTTGCAAGTCCGCGTTTGCGTCATCTGATGAAATGAACATACAGATAAGCACTGGGTTTACTCTTGTATTCTAACAGGACATGCAAGTGTTGTAAATGTACTCAAATAGGTCAAAACTAATATTTAAAGGGATAGTCAAGTCCGAATTAAACTTTTGTGATTCAGATACGACATGCAATTTTATACTTCTTTCCAATATACTTTTATCATCAAATATGCTTTGTTCTCTTGGATTCTAAGTTGAAAGCTAAAACTAAGTAGGCTCATTTGCTAATTTTTAAGCTCTTGAAGGCCGTTTCTTATCTGAATGCATTTGACAGTTTTTCACATTTAGAGGGCGTTCGTTCGTGTGTGTCATATAGATAACATTGTGCTCATGCCCGTGGAGTTACTTATGAGAGGGCATGTCTGTCAAAAGAACTGAAATAAGGGGGCAGTCTGCAGGCTTATATACAAGATAATCACTGAGGTAAAAAGTATATTAATATAACTGAGATAAGGAGCAGTCTGCAAAGGCTTAGATACAAGATAATCACAGAGGTAAAAAGTATATTAATTTAACTGAGATAAGGGGCAGTCTGCAGAGGCTTAGACACAAAGTAATCAGATGTAAAAAGTATATTAACATAACTGAGATAAGGGGCAGTCTGCAGAGGCTTAGATACAAGGTAATCACAAAGGTAAAAAGTATATTAATATAACTGAGATAAGTGGCAGCCTGCAGAGGCTTAAATAGAAGGTAATCAGAGGTAAAAAGTGAATTAATATAACTGAGATAAGGAGCAGTCTGCAGAGGTTCAGATACAAGGTAATCACAGAGGTAAAAAGTATATTAATATAACTGAGATAAGGGGGCAGTCTTGCAGAGGCTTAGATACAAGGTAATCACAAAGGTAAAAGTATATTAATATAACTGAGATAAGGGGCAGTCTACAGAGGCTTAGATACAAGATAATCACAGAGGTAAAAAGTATATTAATATAACTGAGATAAGGAGCAGTCTGCAGAGGTTCAGATACAAGGTAATCACAGAGGTAAAAAGTATATTAATATAACAGATAAGGGGCAGTCTGCAGAGGCTTAGATACAAGGTAATCACAGAGGTAAAAAGTATATTAATATAACTGAGATAAGGGGCAGTCTGCAGAGGCTTAGATACAAGGTAATCACAGAGGTAAAAAGTATATTAATATAACTGAGATAAGGGGGCAGTCTGCAGAGGTTTAGATACAGGGTAATCACAGAGGTAAAGAGAAAATTTATGCTTACCTGAAATTTATTTCTTTTACGATACGATGAGTCCACGGATTTCATCCTTAGTTGTGGGATATTCACCTCCTGGTCAGCAGGAGGCGACAAAGAGCACCACAGCAGAGCTGCTATATATAGCTCCTCCCTTCCCTCCCACTCCAGTCATTCGACCGAAGTTAGGAACAGAAAGGAAAAGCCAAGGTGCAGAGGTGTCTGAAGTTTACAATAACCTAGAACCTGTCTAAAAGAACAGGGCGGGCCATGGACTCATCGTGTCAAAAAAGAAATAAATTTATCAGGTAAGCATAAATTTTCTTTTCTTTTTTAAGACACGATGAGTCCACGGATCATCTTAATTACTAATGGGATTCAATACCCAAGCTAGAGTACACAAATGATACGGGAGGGACAAGACAGGGAACCTAAATGGAAGGCACCACTGCTTGAAGAACCCTTTCTCCCAAAAGCGGCCTCAGCCGAGATAAAAGTATCAAAATTGAAGAACTTTGAAAAAGTGTGAAGAGAGGACCAAGTTTCAGCCTTGCAAATCTGTTCCACAGAAGCTTCATTCTGGAATGTCCATGAGGAAGCAACAGCCCTAGTGGAATGAGTTGTAACTCTCTCTGGAGGCTGCTGTCCAGCAGTCTCATATGCAAAGCGTATGATACTTTTCAGTCAAAAAGAAAGAAGTAGCCGTAACCTTCTGACCATCACGTTTTCCTGAGAAAACCACAAACAAAGAAAAGACTGATGAAAATTCTTAGTCGCCTGCAGAAGAAAACCTTAATGGAAAATAAGGTAAGGAGACTCATACTGCAATGCCGAGAGCTCTGACACTCTACAAGCAGAGGCAATAACAACAAGAAATACAATTTTCCAAGATAACAACTTAATATCGAAGGAATGCATAGGCCCAAATGGAGCCCCTTGAAGAAGTTTAAGAACTAAATTCAGACTCCATGGAGGAGTAACCAGTTTGAACACAGGCCTGATCCTGACCAAGGCCCGACAAAATGATTGTACATCCGAAACATCCGCCAGATGTTTGTGTAAGAAAATAGATAATGCTGATAAGCTTTTCTCCAAGCCCTCTCGGAGAAAAGACAAAATTCTAGGAATCCTAACTCTACTCCATGAGTAGCTCTTGGATTCACACCAAAGAGAAATTTACACCATATCTTATGGGAATCTCTCTAGTTACATGCTTGCTTGCCTGAATCATGGTACTATATGACCGAGTCAGAAAAACCCTGCTTAGACAAAAAGGGAAATTTATGCTTACCTGATAAATTTGTTTCTTTTACGATACGATGAGTCCACGGATTTCATCCTTACTTGTGGGATATCGCCTCCTTGTCAGCAGGACGAGGCAAAGAGCACCACAGCAGAGCTTTATATATATAGCTCCTCCCTTTCCTCCCAACCCAGTCATTCGACTGAAGTTAGGAAGAGAAAGGAAAAGCCAAGGAGCAGAGGTGACTGAAGTTTAACAAAAATAAAAGACCTGTCTTAGAAAAACAGGGTGGGCCGTGGACTCATCGTATCGTAAAAGAAACAAATTTATTAGGTAAGAATAAATTTCCTTTTTCTTTTACAAGATACAATGAGTCCACGGATTTCATCCTTACTTGTGGGATACAATACCAAAGCTATAGGACACGGATGAAACGGGAGGGACAAGACAGGGAACCACTGCTTGAAGAACTTTTCTCCCAAAAACAGCCTCAGAGGAGGCAAAAGTATCAAATTTGTAAAATTTTGAAAAAGTGTGAAGAGAAGACCAAGTCGCAGCTTTGCAAATCTGTCCACAGAAGCATCATGTTTAAACACCCATGAGGAAGCCACCGCCCTAGTAAAATGAGCCGTAATTCGTTCAGGAGGCTGCTGTCCAGCAGTCTCATATGTAAAACGGATAATACTCTTCAGCCAAAAAGAAAGAGGTAGCCATAGCTTTCTGACCCCTACACTTCCCAGAAAAAAACAACAAACAGGGAAGAAGATTGACAAAACTCCTTAGTTGCCTGTAAGTAAAACTTCAAGGCACGGACCACGTCCAAATTATGTAGCAGTCGATCCTTCTTAGAAGAAGGACTAAGACACAAGGAAGGAACAACAATTTCCCGAGTAATATTTTTATTTGAAACAACCTTAGGAAGAAAACCAGGTTTGGTACACAACACTACCTTTTCTGCATGGAAAATAAGATAAGGAGAATCACATTGTAATGCTGAAAGCTCAGAAACTCTGCGAGCAGAAGAAATAGCAACCAAAAATAAAACTTTCCAAGATAATAACTTAATATCTATGGAATGCATAGGTTCAAACGGAACCCCTTGAAGAACATTAAGAACTAAATTCAAACTCCAAGGAGGAGCAGTTGGTCTAAACACAGGCCTGATTCAAGTCAGAACCTGACAAAAAGATTGAACATCTGGAACATCTGACAGACGTTTGTGTAACAAAATAGACAAAGCAGAAATCTGTCCCTTTAAGGAACTAGCTGACATACCTTTCTCCAATCCTTCTTGGAGAAAGGATAAAATCCTAGGAATCCTAACCCTACTCCATGAGTAGCCCTTGGATTCGCACCAATGAAGATATTTACACCATATCTTATGGTAAATTTTTCTAGTAACAGGCTTACGTGCCTGAATCAAGGTATCAATGACCGAATCAGAGAACCCTCGCTTAGATAAAATCAAGCGTTCAATCTCCAAGCAGTCAGCTGCAGAGAAATAAGATTCGGATGATGGAAGGGTCCCTGAATGAGAATGTCCTGCCTCAATGGAAGCTTCCACGATGGCAGAGATGACATGTCCACCAGATCGGCATGCCAGGTCCTGCGAGGCCACGCAGGAGCGATGAGGATCACCAAAGCCCTCTCCTGTTTGACCCGAGCAATAACCCGGGGAAGGAGGGAAAATGGAGGGAACACATAAGCTAGGTTGAACTGCCAAGGCATCTATCAGTTCGGCCTGAGGATCCCTGGACCCGGATCCGTATCTCGGGAGTTTGGCATTCTGACGAGACGCCATAAGATCCAGCTCCGGCCTGCCCTGAGAATCAGGTTGGCGAATACCTCCGGATGGAGTTCCTATTCCCCCGGATGAAACGTCCGTCTGCTCAAAAAATCCGCCTCCCAGTTGTCCACTCCTGGGATGTAGATTGCCGACACATAACAAGAGTGAGCCTCCTCCCACTGAATTATCTTGGCTACTTCTGTCATCGCTAAGGAACTTCTTGTTCCTCCCTGATGATTGATGTAAGCTACAGTCGTGATGTTGTCCGACTGGAATCTGATGAATTTGGCCGAAGCCAACTGAGGCCAATCTTGAAGCGCATTGAATATTGCTCTCAACTCCAGAATGTTGATGGGAAGTAGAGACTCCGACCGAGTCCACACACCCTGAGCCTTCAGGGAGTTCCAGACTGCACCCCATCCTATCAGGCTGGCGTCCGTTGTCACTATCACCCATGAGGGTCTGCAGAAGCACGTCCCTTGGGACAGATGATCCGGCGACAACTACCATAGAAGACAGTCCCTTGTCTCCTGATCCAGATCCATTTGAGGAGACAAATTTGCATAATCTCCATTCCATTGTCTGAGCATACTCAGTTGTAGAGGTCTGAGATGAAAATGAGCAAACGGAATGATGTCCATTGCTGCCACCATAAATCCAATTGCCTCCATGCACTGAGCCACTGACGCCGAGGATTGGACTGAAGGGATCGGCATGTATTCAGAATCTTTAACTATCTGACCTCCGTCAAAAAGATCTTCATGGATAGAGAGTCGAATAGAGTTCCCAGGAAAGGAACCCTTGTCTGAGGAATTAGTGAACTCTTTTGTAGATTCACCTTCCACCCATGAGTCCTTAGAAAGGACAGAACAATGTCGGTATGAGACTGTTAGCTGATAAGGCGCCACTGCAATGCCCCGCGGTCTGAAAACCGCCAGCAGAGACCCCAGAACCTTTGTGAAAATCCTGAGTGCCGTGGCAAGACCGAAAGGCAGGGCCACAAACTGAAAAAGTTTGTCCAGAAAGGCAAACCTCAGGAACTTGTGATGATCTCTGTGAATAGGAACATGAAGATATGCATCCTTTAGATCCACGGTAGTCATATATTGACCCTCCTGGATCAACGGAAGAATGATCCGAATAGTTTCCATCTTGAAGGATGGAACTCTGAGAAACTTGTTTAGACTTTTGAGGTCTAAAATGGATCGGAACTTTCCCTCTTTTTTGGGAACTACAAAGAGATTTGAGTAAAACCCCTGCCCCTGTTCCTGTATTGGAACGGGGCATATTACTCCCATGGAGGAGAGATCTCTTACACAGCATAAGAACGCCTCTCTTTATCTGGTCGACAGACAATCGTGAAAGAAGAAACCTTCCTCTGGGAAAGGAATTGTTGAACTCTGATACCCTTGAGACACGATTTCTAGCGTCCAGGGATCTTGAACGTCTCTTATCCGAACCTGGACAAAGAGAGTAAGTCTGCCTCCTACTAGATCCGGTACCGGATCGGGGGACGCCGCTTCATGCTGTCTTGGTAGCAGCAGCAAGCTTCTTGGGTTGTTTACCCCTCTTCCAAGACTGGTTGGGTCTCCAGGTGGACTTGGCTTGAGAATAATTCCCTTCCTGTTTAGCGGAAGAGGAAGAGGGGATGCCCTTGAAATTTCGAAAGGAATGAAAATTACTCTGTCGTCCCCTTTGCTTAGATGTTTTATCTTGAGGGAGGAGGTGACCCTTACCTCCCGTAATGTCAGAAATGATCTCCTTCAAGTCAGGCCCGAATAGGGTCTTTCCCTTGAAAGGAATAGCCGAGAGCTTGGATTTAGAAGACACATCCGCAGACCAAGATTTTAACCATAAGGCCCTACGTGCTAAGATGGAGAATCCTGAACTCTTAGCCGCCAATTTGGTGATCTGAAAGGAGGCATCCGTAATAAAAGAATTAGCCAGCTTAAGAGCCTTAATTCTATCCTGTATTTCTTCCAAAGAAGTCTCAGACCTAAGAGACTCTTCTAGGGCGTCAAACCAAAAAGCAGCCGCAGTCGTGACTGTTACAACGCAGGCCGCCGGCTGTAATAGAAACCCTTGATGAACATAGAGTTTTCTGAGAAGAACCTCCAACTTCTTATCCATGGGGTCTTTGAAAGCACCACTGTCCTCGATAGGGTTAGTCGTACGCTTAGCCAGGGTAGAGATAGCTCCCTCCACCTTAGGGATCGTCTGCCAGGAATCCCGAACGGTGTCAGCTATAGGGTACATTTTCTTAAAAATGGGGGAAGAGGAGAACGGGATACCCGGTCTTTCCCATTCTCTAGCAATAATTTCTGAAATTCTCTTAGGAATAGGAAAAACATCAGAATAAGAAGGAACCTCCAAATATCTGTCCATCTTACTCAATTTTTCTGGAGGGACCACAATAGAGTCACAGTCGTCCAGAGTCACCAAAACCTCTCGTAGCAACAGGTGGAGGTGTTCAAGCTTAAATCTGAAGGACATCACGTCTGAATCTGTCGGGGGCAATGCACTTCCTGAGTCAGAAAGTTCCCCTCAGACAGAGCCTCCATACCCCCCAATTCAGAGCCCTGGGAGAGTACATCGGAGATCTCCATCAAAGCATCAGAAGTCGCAGGGACCACATGGGCCTCTTTCCTACTGCGTTTGCCTTGTAACACTGGCAACTTAGATAAAACTTCTGAAAGTGTGGATGACATAACTGCAGCCATATCCTGCATAGTGAATGAAGAAGACAGTTTAAGAACACGGCGTCGCCTGAGCGGGCGTTAAAGGCTGTGATGCTTGGGGAGAAAGTTGCGGGATACCCTGAATCTCAGTCTGAGAACAATCCTTAGATATATCTTTATTAAAGAAAATCTGCTCTTTACACTGTAAGGCCCTCTCAATACATGAGGGACAAAGCGTAACAGGGGGTTCCACAATGGCATCTAAACACATAGGACATGTACTGTGTTCAATGTCATCCATGATAACAGAAGCAAAGGCAAGCTTGGTCACTGATAATATATGATAAAATTCAGTCCAATGAATTTATAATAAAAAACGGAGTACTGTGTCTATAATAAAATACCTTCTGTATTAAAGCCAGATATGTAACTAATCAGAGAGTTGCTGTTTAACTTAAACCCCACACTCCCTGCACGT
Source organism: Bombina bombina (assembly GCF_027579735.1). Classification (NCBI taxonomy): domain Eukaryota; kingdom Metazoa; phylum Chordata; class Amphibia; order Anura; family Bombinatoridae; genus Bombina; species Bombina bombina. The sequence goes on along the minus strand of NC_069505.1, from coordinate 463,925,763 downwards.
GAGCCTTAGAAAAAACACACTGGTATTCCCAGAAATTAAAACAGTCACCTCGCTGAGGCTCCTACCTGCCTCCACGTGACCAATAATACCTCATCCCGAACGGCGTGCCTAAGATCGCTTGCAATGCACTCACAACAAGCGGACTTAGGAGCTGCAAGGAGATGCTGCCAGCCGGAACCCAACAGAGGAGTAACTGCGCGGTTAAGCGCGTGGACGCCGGCCCCGCCCTTCGTGGGCGGAAAAGCACACAGAAATTCAGCAAAAACATTAAAGTACCGCCATGTATCGGAGTCTAGTAAAACAACAGTTCCATCTCCGGCTCTACCCCCAGCGTCAGCCATATTCTTTGAACAATAAAATTAAACAGAGAATACCCGTTACAAGTTCCGATAAACTGCATACCAACATAAATATCCCAGCGCTTCTAGGATAACTTTCTTAAATGCCAGAATGTCTGGATGAAATAAAGTAATATGTAGGTTCCCATTCACTTCTACAATAATGGGAACCTACATACTGTCGAAGGGAAGCCTTTAAGCCCATAACCCCTGATAGAGAAGGCAGAGTACAGTCAGTTCTGAGATGTGCTGCAGATCCCCAGAAATAAAAGACTGCACTTACCTCCATGCTGAGGAACAGCATGAGAATCTCAGTGTCAAGAGGTCCACTCTTCCTCCTGAGGTCTTGTGAAGACAGAAGGGTCTTAGTTAAAATTCTCTAAGGCCATCCACAGAAGGGCAGCACAATTATGGGAGGTGCAGTGAGTCTAAAACCCCACCAGTTCCCATAGCCATAAGGCTATAACTCCAGAGGCTGCCCTATAGTAAAAACATAATTTATGCTTACCTGATAAATTGATTTCTCTTGTGGTGTATCCAGTCCACGGATCATCCATTACTTGTGGGATATTCTCATTCCCAACAGGAAGTTGCAAGAGGACACCCACAGCAGAACTGTCTATATAGCTCCTCCCCTAACTGCCATATCCAGTCATTCGACCGAAAACAAGCAGAGAAAGGAGAAACCATAGGGTGCAGTGGTGACTGTAGTTTAAAATTAAAAAATAGCTGCCTTAAAATAACAGGGCGGGCCGTGGACTGGATACACCACAAGAGAAATAAATTTATCAGGTAAGCATAAATTATGTTTTCTCTTGTAAGGTGTATCCAGTCCACGGATCAGCCATTACTTGTGGGATACCAATACCAAAGCTAAAGTACACGGATGAAGTGAGGGACAAGGCAGGTACCACTGACTGTAAAACCTTTCTCCCAAAAATAGCCTCCGAAGAAGCAAAAGTATCAAATTTGTAGAATTTTGAAAAAGTATGAAGCGAAGACGAAGTCGCCGCCTTGCAAATCTGTTCAACAGAAGCCTCATTTTTAAAGGCCCATGTGGAAGCCACAGGTCTAGTAGAATGAGCTGTAATCCTTTCTGGAGGCTGCTGGCCAGCAGTCTCATAGGCTAAGCGGATTATACTTCTTAGCCAAAAAGAGAGGTTGCCCAAGCCTTTTGACCTCTCCTCTGTCCAGAGTAGACAACAAACAAAGCAGATGTTTGAGCTTGTAAGTAAAAAACTTTAAAGCACGAACCACGTCCAGATTGTGTAATAGACGTTCCTTCTTTGAAGAAGGATTAGGACACAAAGAGGGAACAACAATCTCTTGATTGATATTCTTATTAGATACCACCTTAGGTAAAAACCCAGATTTGGTACGCAGAACTAACTTATCTGCATGGAAGATCAGATAAGGAGAATCACATTGTAAGGCAGATAACTCGGAAACTCTACGAGCCGAGGAAATGGCTACCAAAAAAAGAACTTTCCAAGATAAAAGTTTGATTTCTATGGAATGAAGAGGTTCAAACGGAACCCCTTGAAGAACTTTAAGATCCAAATTTAAGCTCCAAGGTGGAGCAACAGGTTTAAACACAGGCTTGATTCTAACTAAAGCCTGACAAAATGCCTCAACGTCTGGGACATCAGCCAGACGCTTGTGCAAAAGAATAGACAGAGCAGAAATCTGTCCCTTTAAGGAACTAGCTGACAATCCTTTCTCCAATCCTTCTTGGAGAAAAGAAATTCCTGGGAATCCTGACCTTACTCCATGAGTAGCCCTTGGATTCACACCAATAAAGATATTTACGCCATAACTTATGATAGATTTTCCTGGTAACAGGCTTTCGTGCCTGAATTAAGGGATCAATGACTGACTCGGAGAAACCACGCTTTGATAAAATCAAGCGTTCAATCGCCAGGCAGTCAGCCTCAGAGAAATTAGATTTGGATGGTTGAAAGGACCTTGAAGTAGAAGGTTCTGTCTCAGCGGCAGAGTCCATGGTGGAAAGGATGACATGTCCACCAGATCTGCATACCAAGTCCTGCGTGGCCACGCAGGCGCTATCAAGATCACTGATGCTCTCTCCTGCTTGATTTTGGCAATCAGACGAGGGAGCAGAGGAAACACATAAGCCAGGTTGAAGGACAAAGGCACGGCTAGAGCATCTATCAGCGTTGCCTTGGGGTCCCTGGACTTGGATCCGTAACAAGGAAGCTTGGCGTTCTGGCGAGACGCCATGAGATCCAGTTCTGGTTTGCCCCAACGATGAACCAATTGTGCAAACACCTCCGGATGGAGTTCCCACTCCCCCGGATGAAAAGTCTGTCGACTTAGAAAATCCGCCTCCCAGTTATCTACACCTGGGATATGGATAGCTGATAGGTGGCAAGAGTGAATCTCTGCCCAGCGAATTATCTTTGAGACTTCTAACATCGCTAGGGAACTCCTTGTTCCCCCTTGATAGTTGATGTAAGCCGACTGAAATCTGATGAACCTCATTGTCGCTAGCTGAGGCCAAGCCTGAAGAGCATTGAATATCGCTCTTAGTTCCAGAATGTTTATTGGAAGGAGTGACTCCTCCTGAGTCCACGATCCCTGAGCCTTCAGGGAGTTCCAGACTGCACCCCAACCTAGAAGGCTGGCATCTGTTGTTGCAATTGTCCAATCTGGCCTGCGAAAGGTCATACCTTTGGACAGATGGACCCGAGATAGCCACCAGAGAAGAGAATCCCCAGATTTAGTAGAGGGGACACATCTGTGTAATCCCCATTCCACTGACTGAGCATGCAGAGTTGCAGCGGTCTGAGATGTAGGCGTGCAAACGGCACTATGTCCATTGCCGCTACCATTAAGCCGATTACTTCCATGCACTGAGCCACCGAAGGGCGAGGAATGGAATAAAGAACACGGCAGGAATTTAGAAGCTTTGATAACCTGGACTCCGTCAGGTAAATTTTCATGTCTACAGAATCTATCAGAGTCCCTAGGAAGGAAACTCTTGTGAGGGGGGGATAGATAACTCTTTTCCTCGTTCACCTTCCACCCATGCGACCTCAGAAATGCCAACACTATGTCGTATGAGACTTGGCAATTTGGAAGTTTGACGCCTGAATTAGGATGTCGTCTAAATAAGGGGCCACTGCTATGCCCCGCTGCCTTAGGACCGCCAGAAGCGACCCCAGAACCTTCGTAAAAATTCTTGGGGCTGTAGCTAAACCAAAGGGAAGAGCTACAAACTGGTAATGCCTGTCTAGGAAGGCAAACCTGAGAAACCGATGATGATGATCTTTGTGTATCGGAATGTGAAGATAAGCATCCTTTAAATCCACTATAGTCATGTATTGACCCTCCTGGATCATAGGTAGGATGGTACGAATAGTCTCCATCTTGAATGATGGAACTCTGAGGAATTTGTTTAAGATCTTTAGATCCAAAATTGGTCTGAAGGTTCCCTCTTTTTTGGGAACCACAAACAGATTTGAGTAAAATCCCTGTCCCTCCTTTGGAACTGGATGGATCACTCCCATAACTAGGAGGTCTTGTACACAGTGTAAGAATGCCTCTCTCTTTATCTGGTTTGCAGATAATTGTGAAAGGTGAAATCTCCCTTTTGGGGGGGGAAGCCTTGAAGTCCAGAAGATATCCCTGGGATATAATTTCCAACGCCCAGGGATCCTGGACATCTCTTGCCCACACCTGGGCGAAGAGCGAAAGTCTGCCCCCTACTAGATCCGTTACCGGGTAGGGGGCCGTTCCTTCATGCTGTCTTAGAGGCAGCAGCAGGCTTTTTCCCTCTTGTTTTGCATTAGAGGAAGTTGATGCTGCACTTGCCTTGAAGTTTCGAAAGGCACGAAAATTAGACTGTTTGGCCCTTGATTTGGACTTATCCTGAGGAAGGGCATGACCTTTTCCTCCAGTGATATCAGCAATAATCTCCTTCAAACCAGGCCCGAATAGGGTCTGCCCCTTGAAGGGAATGTTAAGCAGCTTAGACTGACGTAACGTCAGCTGACAATGATTTAAGACATAGCGCTCTGCGCGCCTGGATAGCAAAACCAGAATTCTTAGCCGTTAGTTTAGTCAAATGAACAATGCCATCAGAAACAAAAGAATTGGCTAGCTTAAGTGCTCTAAGCTTGTCAAGTATGTCATCCAATGGAGTCGCTACCTGTAAAGCCTCTTCCAGAGACTCAAACCAGAACGCCGCAGCAGCAGTGACAGGAGCAATGCATGCAAGGGGCTGTAGGATAAAACCTTGTTGAATAAACATTTTCTTAAGGTAACCCTCTAACTTTTTATCCATTGGATCTAAGAGAGCACAACTGTCCTCGACAGGGATAGTAGTACGCTTTGCTAGAGTAGAAACTGCTCCCTCCACCTTAGGGACTGTCTGCCATAAGTCCCTTGTGGTGGTGTCTATTGGAAACATTTTTCTAAAAATAGGAGGGGGAGAGAACGGCACACCTGGTCTATCCCATTCCTTAGTAATAATTTCTGTAAACCTTTTAGGTATTGGAAAAACATCAGTGCACACCGGCACTGCATAGTATTTATCCAGTCTACACAATTTCTCTGGCACTGCAATTGTATCAGTCATTGAGAGCAGCTAAAACCTCCCTGAGTAACACGAGTAGGTGTTCAAGCTTAAATTTAAATGTAGAGATATCAGAATCAGGTTGCATCCTCTTCCCTGAGTCAGAAACATCACCCACAGAAAGAAGCTCTCCTTCTTCAGCTTCTGCATATTGTGAGGCAGTATCAAACATAGCTCTTAAAGCGTCAGTATGCTCTGTATTTAGTCTAGCTCCAGAGCTATCTCGCTTTCCTCTAAATTCAGGCAGTCTGGCTAATACCGCTGACAGTGTATTATCCATGACTGCCGCCATGTTTTGTAAAGTAAATGCTATGGGCGCCCTAGATGTACTTGGCGCCATTTGAGCGTGAGTCCCTTGAGCGGGAGTCAAAGGGTCTGACACGTGGGGCGAGTTAGTCGGCATAACTTCCCCCTCGTCAGATTCCTCTGGTGATACATTTTTTAAAGACAGAATATGATCTTAATTGCTTAAAGTGAAATCAGTACATTTGGTACACATTCTAAGAGGGGGTTCCACAATGGCTTTTAAACATAATGAACAAGGAGTTTCCTCTATGTCAGACATGTTTGTACAGACTAGCAATGAGACTAGCAAGCTTGGAAAACACTTTAAATCAAGCTAACAAGCAAATATAAAAAACGGTACTGTGCCTTTAAGAGAAACAAATTGTCAGAATTTGAAAAACAGTGAAAAAAGGCAGTAAATCAAATGAAATTTTTACAGTGTGTATAATAAGCTAACAGAGCATTACACACTTGCAAATGGATGATTAAACCCTTAGTTCAATTAACGGATCAAAAAAACGATAGAGGTTTTTTAACAGTCACACCACACTGCCACAGCCTTGCTGTGGGCCTACCTTCCTCAACAAACGATTTTGGAAAGCCTTTGAGCCCTTTAGAGATGTCCTATAGCATTCAGGGGACTCCTGGAGGAAGCTGGATGTCTCAGTCTGTAAAAGTTACTGCGCAACAAAAGCGCTAAATTAGGCCCCTCCCACTCATAGTAACACAGTGGAAAGCCTCAGGAAACTGTTTCTAGGCAAATTTAAGCCAGCCATGTGGAAAAAACTAGGCCCCAATAAAGTTTTATCACCAAAGTATATATAAAAACGTTTAAACATGCCAGCAAACGTTTTAAATTGTAAATATAAAAGAGTATTACCTCAGAAAGTAAGCATGATACCAGTCGCTATTAAATCACTGTATTCAGGCTTACCTTACATAAATTTGGTATCAGCAGCATTTTCTAGCATTCACATCTTCTAGAAAAATCTTAACTGCACATACCTCATAGAAGGATAACCTGCACGTCATTCCCCCGCTGAAGTTATCTCTCTCTTCAGTCATGTGTGAGAACAGCAATGGATCTTAGTTACAACCTGCTAAGATCATAGAAATCACAGGCAGATTCTTCTATTTTTCTGCCTGGAACAAAATAGTACAACTCCGGTACCATTTAAAAATAATAAACTTTTGATTGAAGCAAAATAACAGCTACATTTCACCACTTCTCTCTTTCAACAAGCATGGAGGTAGTGAGTTGCAAGAGAATAACTGGATATGGCAGTTAGGGGAGGAGCTATATAGACCGCTCTGCTGTGGGTGTCCTCTTGCAACTTCCTGTTGGGAATGATAATATCCCACAAGTAATGGATGATCCATGGACTGGATACACCTTACAAGAGAAGTAGTACACTTTGGCACTATTTAAAAATAAAAAATAAAAACTCTTGATTGAAAAATCTAAACTAACACCTCACTTTACCTCTTCCTATAACTATCACCGGCAAAGAGAATGACTGGGTTGGGAGGGAAGGGAGGAGCTATATATACCGCTCTACTGTGGAGCTCTTTGCCTCCTCCTGCTGACCAGGAGGAGATATCCCACAAGTAAGGATGAAATCTGTGGACTCATCCTATCTTGTAAAAGAAATTAAGCATTCAATCTCCAAGCAGTCCACCTCAGAGAAACTAGATTTGGGTGAAAGAAGGACCCTTGAATTAGAAAATCCATCTTCAACGGAAGTCTCCACAGTGGTAGAGATGACATATCCACCAGATCCGCATACCAAATCCCGCGAAGCCAAGCAGGAGCAATGAGGATCACTGATGCCCTCTCCTGCTTGATCCAAGCAATGATCCTAGGAAGAAGTGCAAACTGAGGAATTTGGTATGCTAGACTGAAGGTCCAATGGACCTCCAAAGCATCTATCAGTTCCGCTTAGGAGTCCCTGGACCTCTACACGTATCTTAGGAACTTGGCAGTCTATAGAGATGCCAAGAGGTCTACTTCCAGCTGACCCCACCTGAGAATCAAGCTGGAGAACACTTCCGGTTGGAGTTCCCACTCCCCCGGATGAAAAGGTCTGCCTGTTTAGAAAAATGCGCCTCCCAGTTGTCCACCCCTGGGATATGGATCGTCGACAGACAAGAATGGGCCTCCGCCCACTGACTTATCTAGATTACCTCTGTCATCGCTAAGGAATTCTGCGTTCCTCCCTAATGATTAAAGTAAGTCACTGAAGACATGTTCCAACTGGAACATGATAGACTGGACCGAAGCTAACTGGGGCCAGGCCAGAAGAGCATTGAAAATCGCCCTCAGCTCTAGGATGGAGGAAGAACAGACTCTGACTGAATCCACACTCCCTGAGCCTATTAGGGAACCCTAGAAGGTTGGCGTCTGTTGTCACAATCACTAAAGATGGTCTTCGAAAGCAGGTTCCCTGGAAAAAATGATCCAGAGATAACCACCATTGAAAAGAATCCCTTGTCTTCTGCTCTAAATGTATTTGAGGAGACAAATCCGCATAATCTCCGTTCCATTACCAGAGCATGCTTAAATGCAGAGGTCAGAGATGGAACCGAGCAAACGGGATGATGTCCATTGCCACTACCATCAGCCCTATTAACTCCATGTACTGAGCCAAGGAGTGGACGGAAAAGCTAGACAAGTATCAACAATCTTTGATTTCCTGACTTCTGTCACAAAAATCTTCATCGATAAGGAATCTATTATGGTTCCCAAGAAAATTGCCCTTGTATTCGGGACTAAGGAACTCTTATCCAAATTTACCTTCCCACCGTGAGATCGCAGGAAGGAAAACGACAATTCCGTGTGGAATCTTGCTGATTGTAAGGATGGCGCCTGGACTCTTAAATCTTTCATAAAGGGCGCCACTGCAATGCCCCGTAACCGAAGCACCGCCAACAGCGGTCCCAGAACCTTTGAAAAAATTCTAGGAGCTGTGGCAAGACCAAAGAGAAGAGCCACACATTGGAAGTATTTGTCTAGAACAGTGTTTTTCAACCAGTGTGCCGTGGCACACTAGTGTGCCGTGAGAGATCCTCAGGTGTGCCGCGGCAGACTGACAACAGTGTGACATTTTTTAAATTTTGCTTGTTTTGATGTGACAGGCTCATCAGGCAGACAGGCAGGCATCATTTACAACTATGACATATTGACATTCATTCACAGGCAATCATTATGATGTATAATATATGCTGTATTAGGCTATAATGTGTGATTTTGTAAAATTTTGGGATGGTGGTGTGCCGCAGGATTTTTTAATGTAAAAAAGTGTGCCACGGCAAAAAAAATGTTGAAAATCACTGGTCTAGAAAAGCAAATCTTAGAAACTTGAGATGATCCCTGTGAATGGGAACATGCAGGTACGCATCCATTAAATCCATTTGACCCTCTTGGATCAAAGGGAGAATGGAACGAATAGCTTCCATCTTGAAGGACGGTACGCTGAGAAATTTGTTTAGAGATTCTTGAGATCTAAAATTAGCCTGATGGTTCCCTCATTTTTGGGAACTATGAGCAGATTGGAATAAAATCCCAGACCCTGTTCCTGAACTGGAACAATCACACCCATGTTGGTAAGGTCTCTTACACCTTGTAAGAACCCCTCCTTTTTATCTGGTCTGCAGACAATCTTGAAAGTAGAAACCTGCCCCTGGGAGGCAAACTCTTGAATTCTAACTTGTATCCCTGGGACACTTTCTAATGTCCAGGGATCCTGAACATCTCGAATCGAATCTGAGCAAAGCAGGAAAGTCTACCCCCTACAAGATTCGGTCCCGGATCGGGGGCATGCCCTTTATGCTGTCCTTTATTCAACAGCAGGCTTCTTGTATTGTTTTATCTTATACCAAGATTGTTTGGGTTTCCATGTAGGTCCAGTTTGTTCCTGTTTGGGGACAGAAGAGGAGAATTTTCCCTTGAAATTTTGAAAGGAACGAAAATTGCTCTGTCATCCTTTCTGTCTGTTTCTCTTATCCTGAGGGAGAAGATTGACTTTACCTCCCAATATGAGAGATAATTTCCGTCAAGCCAGGTCCAAAAAAACAAGGTGTTCCCCTTGTAAGGAATTCCTAACAGCGTAAAGCTAGAGAACAAGGTTTTAATCCAAGTACAACCAGGCCCGATCCTGCTTAGCTTCCGAGATCAGACGAGATCGGGCGCATACAGGGAGGCGTGGTCATTGGCCCATAAGGTGACCAAAATATTTTTTTCCCAGATGACAAGTTGCAGGGAAACATGTAAAAAAGAAGGAATTAGCTCTTTAAAGAGCCTATATCCTAACCTGGATTTCATCCATAGAAGTTACCATCCTGAGAACAACACATCGAACCTATATGCGCACTAGTGACGGTAGCAATGGACACAGCTGGCTGCCAAAAAATAATTTTTAAAAAATAATAATTTTTTTTTTTAATAGATCCTCTAATTTCCATAGGATCTTAGCAAACCCAACTATCCTCTAAGGGAATAGTAGCTCTAGTATCTGACACATATGAGGCAGCCAAAACCTCCTATATTAACCAATGAAGGTATTTAAGCTAAAAAGCTGAACCCGAACAACCTCAGGATCAGAGAAAGATATTACTCCAACTTAGACTGAGTATTCCCACACAGATTCTATCTAATTATCTTCCCCTTACAGTTACAGGGAAGAGACATTCAAAATAACTACTAAATCAATCATCCTAAATGATTGAAAATATGTCCCTTAGGACTGTTTTCTACCTTATGGGAAAACAGATAATGCAGGAAACGCAGGGAAAACTCCAGATGGAGTGAGAAAGGAAGCGCAGTGCACTGCATGTGGGCCATACATTTTTGGCACACTATAGGAGAAACTGCATAGTTTGTCCCCTGTCAATAAACTCCTAAACAACAGTCTTGGTAGGAGTGGAGTCAGAAAAAGTGAATTTGCAATAAAAATTAACACGAGAACCATTACTATCTCTTTAAATATTAAAATGAGGGGACGGAGCCAACTGTGGAGCCGAGCAGTCGCAGGTTTTGTTAGCTCTGGCTCTACTAACCTAGCAAAACATTTCAAATGGCTTTATACATAATGTTTTAGATAACAACCTGCACAGAAGTATCTCTGACCATATACTAACGGACCCTACACCTCATATCTGAAACATTTGCACTTTGTTTTAAAAGAAGGGATCACTCTACAGACTAAGGTGAAGATACCGGTCAAACACTTCTTGACCAAGCTTTTGGCAGTGGCACTTTAGGGGAGTCTGCAGAGAGGCGCAAATGCCGCCATTGAAGTAGTGACGTCACGGGTATACCGTTCCTGCCGAAGGTGAAATCCCAGCTACCCCTACAACTACCACTAGAACTATCGAACTTATGAGCCACCTGAGCCTAGTTTCTGAATTCCCACTTAACGACTGCTTTTGAAAAACAGCTATGAATCTACAACCAACAGAGGAGATGGAATCCCTAATTAAGAATACGTTAGCGGCGCTAGAGCTCCGCATGGATGCTCATTTCAACAAACTTCATCAACTCCTAACGATGGACACGGAGGACATACCCAACTCCTCAGAGGATGACCTCAGTAATCAATCCCTCCTTGCAGCTCACGCACCGGAAGAGGAGGAAGTCCCATTACACTTTCGCCCCTGCACAGCGGAGGAGACCCATGGAGGCCCGCCTGTATTGTTTGAGTGGCCTGCATCCCTTCCTGGCTCAGAGAGATCCTCTGACATCGCAGTCGACTTCGTTATTGCTTATTCAGCTCCCGCTCCAAAGCGGCCGGCCGGGGTGGGTATAGATGGTGAGAGAGATAAAATTCCAATCAGCTTTGCCACTGGCTTGGGGACACGCCAGAGCTACTTATGTAAGTCAACATCTCCCCTTCATAGCCCCTCCATTGCACCTTACAATGTCGGTGGGCACTTAGGAATATCTTTCCTCTCTCAGGACTTTCAACCGCAAGCTCACTTCTATAATGCCAGGGAAGGTATTGGTTAGCTGGTCGGTCTCTGTCTCAGACGTCTAACCTTAACATGTGGCAATCAGAACTGATCCCATAAGACTCGAGGTTATGTCCACTATCTACAGTTTAATGTTGTTCTGATCATTGAGAACCAGTTTATTTTATGTTATTTTAAGTGTTTAAGGTTGTATTTATTACCACTACATCTTATGTCTGCGTAGTATATCTCGCTCCACTACACATATTATACGTTAACTGTAATTTGGAGCACTGTTTGCTACTCCCTTGTTGTGCCTTCTCTTATTGTATTGTATTTTAAACTTTGCTACCTACTGTCTATGGTTAATGGGTGGTCTATTGAGAGATATATGGACGTGGGCTCATATACCCACTTTATTTACAGATACAACTACTCATTGACCCAAAATTCTTGTTTATATTTAATCTAGTACTATATATTGCTTGGCCTCTTCTTATTTTAAAACTAATTCCTATCAATAACTGCACTACACTCAAAGCCTGTTATGTTATACCCACACATGGTGTGAGCCCACGTCTTCATTAAGCCCCAGACGCTAGTATGATAATATAAGTTTCCCACTAGCTATACCAGTCTGAGAGAACCCACCAATAAGAGATGTAGCAGGATAATACCTGTACCAAGCTTTAATTTTTTCTAATGCCCATTGTAGAGTAGCTGGCGAAGTTTTCTACCCTTACCATAAAGCCACACCCTTTAACATAGGACTTTTTTCACTACATAGGTTTCGTAAGTTTTTCTCCTCACTAAGGGATTTCTTATGCACTCCTACTCCTGGTACCACTTGAGCACCGATGTAAGGGACAATAACTGAGATTTCTACATACTATTGTTATGAATTGCATAGTCTGAATGGATGATGGTTCTGCATGTCCTCTGTATATGTATGTATGGGCGCATGTATGTATATATACATACTGTATGTTCATAGCAAGTTTTTATGAGAGCTGTTATTTTACTTCTTGGTAGCTTTTGAGGAAACCCAAAAGGGACCCCTCTTGACTATGGACATGTGGTATCTATGTATTTCATATAAATTATCCTCTAATGTACCCGATAACACCTGGTTTCATATTCTCCTTAAGGTACATTATACCTTGGTGCTCTCGTTATACTTTTTAGGTGATACATTTTAACATACTATCTTAATTGACCACTACTCTGATTATATATGGAAGTCCATACTGATATTATGTCCTCTATATTAATGTCACACATTATTCTCATCAGCTTATACTTTAAAATAGGAGGCTCTACTTTGCTCACGTTGGGGTACATACTAGCTATGTATAGGGTGTGTACAATTACTTATTTTCTGCTAGCCCATATGGTGGCATGGCTTTTGGTTCACTTAGCTAGATTCCACCAAAATCAGATCTGATCTATTGAAAACAATTAATAAGGTCTTTAACCTGCCCATGTAATGGATGTCTTATAGCGGGCTAATTTACAACAGATCATTATAACCTCTCCTATATACCTTTCAAAAATATATAGCAGGATTATGTAGCTGCTTTGCTCTTATTTATTCTCCTTAGAGGCCTGTTATGTGAAGACGTAATCTGTTGTTGATTTGATAATTTTTATCAGATAACAATGTATATCTTGCCCTGCTGCAATTGTGTTTGGACAAACTTTGTATGCCTTTTTTTTTTCTCACAACTTCAATAAAAACCGTTTTAAAATAAAAAAATAAAAAATAAAAAAAATATATTAAAATGAAACATTCTGATTTCTCTTTAAGTGTTTAAAGTGTATCTTTATTTTATTGATGAAAGAAGAGAGGGAGTATATACAGGAAGAACATTAGAACTGTAAAAGCTCCCTCTACCTCTCAACTTGACCCAGCTGAGGAGACAGTTTCTCTACTTTTTGAATCAACTGTAGCGCTGTCATTAAGCGCAATTACCCAGACATAAATCCTCGATTCCTTCCGTACTACCGGATGTGTGAGGAAGGAGGTGCTGTCTGTACAGCGCAACTGCTAAGTGTTAAGATCCTCCGAATCCGCTCCTTCCGATACCCGGAAGCGATGGGAACAGGAGATGCGCAACTACATTGGCGCCATTTACAAGGTCTGCCCTTCGTGGGCGTTTTCATAGCCATCTCACAGCAATGACCCAGACATAAATTTCTCCATTCCCCCCGCAACCGGATGCGTGAGGAAGGAGGTGCTGTCTGCACAGCGCGACATCCAAGTGATAAAACCCTCCAAGTTCGCTCCTTCCGATAACCGGAAGCGTTGGGAAAAAAAAGAGAAGCGCAACTACATTGGAGCCATTTACGAGCTCCGCACTTCTTGGGCGTTTACACAGCCGTCTACAGGTCGCCATTTAAGTACAGCCACCGGGAGCAACGAGCTAAGCATAAAAACTCTCTCACACTGAGCTTCTATTAACGGTTCATCCGAGTTTAAAATGTGATCTCCTAAACAGCTGCAGTTTAACCAGCTGCCAGACCTATTGTTGTACATAACATAGAAATCTCACATCGCTCTGTTAGTATGTAGTCTCCCGGTCGGCAATTATTAGATATGCAACTGCCGGGAGAGGAGACATGTATTTAACCCCAGTGCCTGCGTCCTAACTGCCTTAGAGTCCCCTAAATCATAAGGAGAAAACTGATAAACCCTTAGACAAGAGCCCAAAGTTCCATGAGGTCTGAATTAAAAATAATAAAGTGCCCAGACTTTCCTTGAGTTCCTTCCTACTTCCAGAAATAAAGTCAGTACTTACCTCATTTTCTGCCTGGCAGCAAGGCAGTTCCAGGTTTAATAGGTCCTCTCCCTCCCTTGGACCTGAGAATTAAGAGAAAGTTAGAATCTCTCAGGTTTTTCAGAGGCAGGGCAGCATCAATATATGGGAGGCGCAGTGAGAATTATGTCCCACAAGTTCCCATTGCTCTAAAGCCACCAAATGCTCTACTGTAGAGACTGATCTGGTCTAGGCTACACCCTAGAACAAAGCAGCACACTCTGGCACTACTTTAAAAATAATAAACTCTTGATTGAAGAATCTAATCTAACAACTCGCTTTACCTCTTCCTATCACTAACTTAGGCAAAGAGAATGACTGGAGTTGGAGGGAAGGGAGTAGCTATATATACAGCTCTGCTGTGGTGCTCTTTGCCTCCTCCTGCTGACCAGGAGGGGAATATCCCATAAGTAATTATGATGATCCGTGGACTCATCGTGTCTTAAAAAAGAAAAGTATATTAATATAACTGAGATAAGGGGCAGTCTTCAGAGGCTTAGCTACAGGGTAATCACAGAAGTAAAAAGTATATTAATATAACTGAGATAAGGAGCAGTCTGCAGAGGCTTAGATACAAGGTAATCACAGAGGTAAAAAGTATATTAATATAACTGAGATAAGGGGCAGTCTGCAGAGGCTTAGATACAAGGTAATCACAGAGGTAAAATGTGTATTAATATAACTGAGATAAGGAGCAGTCTGCAGAGGCTAAGATACAGGGTAATCACGGAGGTAAAAACTATCACCTAGATTTAGAGTTCTGCGTTAGCCGTCAAAAGCAGCGTTAAGGGGTCCTAACGCTGCTTTTTACCGCCCGCTGGTATTTAGAGTCAGCCAGGAAAGGGTCTACCGCTCACTTCCCTACCGCGATTCCAGGCTACCGCAGATCCCCTTACGCCAATTGCGTATCCTATCTTTTCAATGGGATCTGCCTAACGCCGGTATTTGGAGTCTTGGCTGAAGTGAGCGTTACAACTCTACCGACAAAAAAAAGTCAGTAGTTAAGAGCTTTATGGGCTAACGCTGGAATATAAAGCTCTTAACTACTGTGCTATAAAGTACACTAACACCCATAAACTACCTATGTACCCCTAAACCGAGGCCCCCCCACATCGCCGCCACTCTAATAAAAAAGTTTAACCCCTAATCTGCCGGCTGGACACCGCCGCCACCTACATTATCCCTATGAACCCCTAATCTGCTGCCCCTAACATCGCCGACCCCTATATTATATTTATTAACCCCTAATCTGCCCCCCCCCCCACGTCGCCGCTACCTAACTACATTTATTAACCCCTAATCTGCCGACCGGACCCGAACTCTAACCCTAACCCCCCCCTAACATAAATATAATTTAAATTAAACGAAATAATATTCCTATAATTAAATAAATTAATCCTATTTAAAACTAATTACTTAACTATCAAATAAACCCTAAAATAGCTACAATATAACTAATAATTACATTGAAGCTATTTTAGGATTTATATTTATTTTACAGGCAACTTTGTATTTATTTTAACTAGGTACAATAGCTATTAAATTGTTAATAACTACCTAGTTAAAATAAATACAAAATTACCTGTAAAATAAATCCTAACCTAAGTTACAAATACACCTAACACTACACTATCATTAAATTAAATAAATTACCTACAATTACCTAAAATAAAATACAATAAAATAAACTATTCTATAATACAAACACTAAATTACAAAAAATAAAAAAGAATTACAAGCAGCTTAAACTAATTACACCTAATCTAAGCCCCCTAATAAAATAAAAAAGCCCCCCAAAATAAAAAATTCCCTACCCTATTCTAAAATACAAAAGTAATCAGCTCTTTTACCATCCCTTAAAAGGGCTTTTTGTGGGGCATTGCCCCAAAGTAATCAGCTCTTTTTCCTGAAAATAAAAATACAATACCCCCCCCAACATTACAACCCACGACCCACATACCCCTACTCTAACCCACCCAAACCCCCCTTAAAAAAAAAAAACTAACACTAACCCCCTGAAGATCATCCTACCTTGAGTCGTCTTCACTCAGCCAAGCCGAATTCTTCATCCAAGGTGCGCAGAGGAGGTCCTTAATCCGGTAGAAGTCTTCATCCAAGCAGGGCAAGAAGAGGTCCTCCATCCGATAGAAGTGTTCATCCAGGCGGAGTCTTCAATCTTCATCAGCCAATCGGAATTAAGTTAGAAAAAATCTGATTGGCTGATGCAATCAGATTGAACTTCAATCCGATTGGCTGATCCAATCAGATTTTTTAGAATTCTATCAGCCAATCGGAATTGAAGGGACGCCATCTTGGATGACGTCCCTTAAAGGAACCTTCATTCGTCGTTAGTCCGTTGGTTGAAGAGGATGGCTCCGCGTCGGCTCCTTTGAAGATGGCTCCGCTCCGGATGGATGAAGATTGAAGACGCCGCCTGGATGAACACTTCCACCGGATGGAGGACCTCTTCTTGCCCCGCTTGGATGAAGACTTCTACCGGATGAAGGACCTCCTCTGCGCACCTTGGATGAAGAATTCGGCTCGGCTGAGTGAAGACGACTCAAGGTAGGATGATCTTCAGGGGGTTAGTGTTAGGTTTTTTTTAAGGGGGGTTTGGGTGGGGGGGGGGGTATTGTATTTTTATTTTCAGGTAAAAGAGCTCATTACTTTGGGGCAATGCCCCGCAAAGCTGGTAAAAGAGCCGATTACTTTGGTAGTTTAGAATAGGGTAGGGCATTTTTTTTAATTTTGGGGGGCTTAGATTAGGTGTAATTAGTTTAAACTGCTTGTAATTCTTTTTTATTTTTTGTAATTTAGTGTTTGTATTATAGAATAGTTTATTTTATTGTATTTTATTTTAGTTAATTGTAGGTAATTTATTTAATTAATTTATTGATAGTGTAGTGTTAGGTGTATTTGTAACTTAGGTTAGGATTTATTTTACAGGTAATTTTGTATTTATTTTAACTAGGTAGCTATTAAATAGTTATTAACTATTTAATAACTATTGTGCCTAGTTAAAATAAATACAAAGTTGCCTGTAAAATAAATATAAATCCTAAAATAGCTATAATATAATTATTAGTTATATTGTAGCTATATTAGGGTTTATTTGATAGGTAAGTATTAAGTTTTAAATAGGATTAATTTATTTAATTATAGGAATATTATTTCGTTTAATTTAAATTATATTTATGTTAGGGGGGTGTTAGGGTTAGAGTTAGGTTTAGGGGTTAATAACTTTATTATAGTAGCGGCGATGGTGCGGGTGGGAAATTAGGGGTTAATAATTGTAGGTAAGTGGCGGCGATGTTAGGGAGGGCAGTTTAGGGGTTAATACTATTTATTCTAGTGTTTGCGAGGCGGGAGTGCGGCGGTTTAGAGGTTAATACATTTATTAAAGTGGCGGCAAGGTCCGGTCGGCAGATTAGGGGTTAATAAGTGTAGGTAAAATAGCGGCGACGTTGGGGGGGGGGGGGGCAGATTAGGAGTTAATAAAATATAGGGGTAGCAGATTAGGGGTTCATAGGGATAATGTAGGTTTCGGTGGTGTCCGGAGCGGCAGATTAGGGGTTAATATAATGCAGGGGTCAGCGATAGCGAGGGCGGCAGATTAGGGGTTAATAAGTGTAAGGTTAGGGGTGTTTAGACTCGGGGTTCATGTTAGGGTCTTAGGTGCATACTTTTTTGCAGGTGTTAGGTTTTTTTCAGCCCAAAATGTCCCATTGTTTCCTATGGGGATATCGTGCACGAGCACGTTTTCCCAGCTTACCGCTACCGTAAGCAAAGCTGGTATTGAGGGTTGAAGTAGAGCTAAATTAGGCTCAACGCACCCTTTTTTGAGCCTAACGCAGCCCCTCAGACAACTCTAAATACCAGCGTTGTTGGAAGGGTGCGTTGGCAAAAAAAGCAGCGTTAGCTACGCTGCTTTTTACCGACAAAACTCTAAATCTAGCGGTATATTAATATAACTGAGATAAGGGGCAGTCTGCAGGGGTTAGATACAGGGTAATCACAGAGGTAAAAAGTATATTAATATAACGGAGATAAGGGGCAGTCTGCAGAGGCTTAGATACAGGGTAATCACAGAGGTAAAACACATAATTTATGCTTACCTGATAAATTCCTTTCTTCTGTAGTGTGATCAGTCCACGGGTCATCATTACTTCTGGGATATTACTCCTCCCCAACAGGAAGTGCAAGAGGATTCACCCAGCAGAGCTGCATATAGCTCCTCCCCTCTACGTCACTCCCAGTCATTCGACCAAGGACCAACGAGAAAGGAAAAGCCAAGGGTGAAGTGGTGACTGGAGTATAAATTAAAAAATATTTACCTGCCTTAAAAACAGGGCGGGCCGTGGACTGATCACACTACAGAAGAAAGGAATTTATCAGGTAAGCATAAATTATGTTTTCTTCTGTTAAGTGTGATCAGTCCACGGGTCATCATTACTTCTGGGATACCAATACCAAAGCAAAAGTACACGGATGACGGGAGGGATAGGCAGGCTCTTATACAGAAGGAACCACTGCCTGAAGAACCTTTCTCCCAAAAATAGCCTCCGATGAAGCAAAAGTGTCAAATTTGTAAAATTTGGAAAAAGTATGAAGCGAAGACCAAGTTGCAGCCTTGCAAATCTGCTCAACAGAGGCCTCATTCTTGAAGGCCCAAGTGGAAGCCACAGCTCTAGTAGAATGAGCTGTAATTCTTTCAGGAGGCTGCTGTCCAGCAGTCTCATAAGCTAAACGAATTATGCTACGAAGCCAAAAAGAGAGAGAGAGGTAGCAGAAGCTTTTTGACCTCTCCTCTGCCCAGAGTAAACGACAAACAGAGAAGACGTTTGTCGAAATTCCTTAGTTGCCTGTAAGTAAAATTTTAGAGCACGGACTACATCCAGGTTGTGCAGTAGACGTTCCTTCTTCGAAGAAGGATTTGGGCACAAGGAAGGAACAACAATCTCTTGATTGATATTCCTGTTAGTAACTACCTTAGGTAAGAACCCAGGTTTAGTACGCAGAACTACCTTATCCGAATGAAAAATGAAATAAGGAGAATCACAATGTAAGGCTGATAATTCAGAGACTCTTCGAGCCGAGGAAATAGCCATTAAAAATAGAACTTTCCAAGATAACAACTTTATATCAATGGAATGAAGGGGTTCAAACGGAACGCCCTGTAAAACATTAAGAACAAGGTTTAAACTCCATGGTGGAGCAACAGTTTTAAACACAGGCTTAATCCTGGCCAAAGCCTGACAAAAAGCCTGGACGTCAGGAACTTCTGACAGACGTTTGTGTAACAGAATGGACAGAGCTGAGATCTGTCCCTTTAATGAACTAGCAGATAAACCCTTTTCTAAACCTTCTTGTAGAAAAGACAATATCCTAGGAATCCTAACCTTACTCCAAGAGTAACCTTTGGATTCACACCAATATAGGTATTTACGCCATATCTTATGGTAAATCTTTCTGGTAACAGGCTTCCTAGCCTGTATTAAGGTATCAATAACTGACTCGGAAAACCCACGTCTTGATAAAATCAAGCGTTCAATTTCCAAGCAGTCAGCTCCAGAGAAGTTAGATTTTGATGTTTGAAGGGACCCTGTATCAGAAGGTCCTGTTTCAGAGGTAGAGACCAAGGTGGACAGGATGACATGTCCACCAGGTCTGCATACCAAGTCCTGCGTGGCCACGCAGGAGCTATTAGAATCACTGATGCTCTCTCTTGTTTGATTCTGGCAATCAATCGAGGAAGCATCGGGAAGGGTGGAAACACGTAAGCCATCCTGAAGTCCCAAGGTGCTGTCAGGGCATCTATCAGGACTGTTCCTGGATCCCTGGATCTGGACCCGTAACGAGGAAGCTTGGCGTTCTGTCGAGACGCCATGAGATCTATCTCTGGTTTGCCCCAACGTCGAAGTATTTGGGCAAAGACCTCCGGATGGAGTTCCCACTCCCCCGGATGAAAAGTCTGACGACTTAAGAAATCCGCCTCCCAGTTCTCCACTCCCGGGATGTGGATTGCTGACAGGTGGCAAGAGTGAGACTCTGCCCAGCGAATTATCTTTGATACTTCCATCATAGTTAGGGAGCTTCTTGTCCCTCCCTGATGGTTGATGTAAGCTACAGTCGTGATGTTGTCCGACTGAAACCTGATGAACCCCCGAGTTGTCAACTGGGGCCAAGCCAGGAGGGCATTGAGAACTGCTCTCAATTCCAGAATGTTTATTGGCAGGAGACTCTCCTCCTGACTCCATTGTCCCTGAGCCTTCAGAGAATTCCAGACGGCACCCCAACCTAGAAGGCTGGCGTCTGTTGTTACAATTGTCCAGTCTGGTCTGCTGAATGGCATCCCCCTGGACAGATGTGGCCGAGAAAGCCACCATAGAAGAGAATTTCTGGTCTCTTGATCCAGATTCAGAGAAGGGGATAAGTCTGAGTAATCCCCATTCCACTGACTTAGCATGCACAGTTGCAGTGGTCTGAGGTGTAAGCGTGCAAAGGGTACTATGTCCATTGCCGCTACCATTAAGACGATTACCTCCATGCATTGAGCCACTGACGGGTGTTGAATGGAATGAAGGGTGCGGCAAGCACTTTGAAGTCTTGTTAGCCTGTCCTCTGTCAGGTAAATCTTCATTTCTACAGAATCTATAAGAGTCCCCAGGAAGGGAACTCTTGTGAGTGGAACGAGTGAACTTTTCTTTTCGTTCACCTTCCATCCATGTGACCTTAGAAATGCCAGTACTAACTCTGTATGAGACTTGGCAGTTTGAAAGCTTGAAGCTTGAATCAGAATGTCGTCTAGGTATGGAGCTACCGAGATTCCCCGCGGTCTTAGTACCGCCAGAAGAGCACCCAGAACCTTTGTGAAGATTCTTGGAGCTGTAGCCAATCCGAATGGAAGAGCCACAAACTGGTAATGCCTGTCTAGGAAGGCAAACCTTAGGTACCGGTAATGATCTTTGTGAATCGGTATGTGAAGGTAGGCATCTTTTAAATCTACAGTGGTCATGTACTGACCCTCTTGGATCATAGGTAAAATTGTCCGAATAGTCTCCATCTTGAACGATGGAACTCTTAGGAATTTGTTTAGGATCTTTAAGTCCAGGATTGGTCTGAAAGTTCCCTCTTTTTTGGGAACCACAAACAGATTTGAGTAAAACCCCTGTCCCTGTTCCGATCGTGGAACAGGATGGATTACTCCCATTAACAAGAGCTCTTGTACGCAGCGTAGAAACGCCTCTTTCTTTGTCTGGATTGTTGACAACCTTGACAGATGAAATCTCTCTCTTGGAGGAGAGTATTTGAAGTCCAGAAGGTATCCCTGAGATATTATCTCTAGCGCCCAGGGATCCTGGACATCTCTTGCCCAAGCCTGGGCGAAGAGAGAAAGTCTGCCCCCCACTAGATCCGATCCCGGATCGGGGGCCCTCAATTCATGCTGTTTTAGGGGCAGCAGCAGGATTCCTGGTCTGCTTGCCCTTGTTCCAGGACTGGTTAGGTTTCCAGCCTTGACTGTAGCGAGCAACAGCTCCTTCCTGTCTTGGTGCAGAGGAAGTTGATGCTGCTCCAGCTTTGAAATTACGAAAGGAACGAAAATTAGACTGTCTAGCCTTAGCTTTGGCTTTGTCCTGAGGCAGGGCATGGCCTTTACCTCCTGTAATGTCAGCGATAATCTCTTTCAACCCGGGCCCGAATAAGGTCTGCCCTTTGAAAGGTATATTAAGCAATTTAGACTTAGAAGTAACATCAGCTGACCAGGATTTTAGCCACAGCGCCCTGCGTGCCTGAATGGCGAATCCTGAATTCTTCGCCGTAAGTTTAGTAAGATGTACTACGGCCTCCGAAATGAATGAATTAGCTAGTTTAAGGACTCTAAGCCTGTCCGTAATGTCGTCCAGAGTAGCTGAACTAATGTTCTCTTCCAGAGACTCAATCCAGAATGCCGCTGCAGCCGTGATCGGCGCAATGCATGCAAGGGGTTGCAATATAAAACCTTGTTGAACAAACATTTTCTTAAGGTAACCCTCTAATTTTTTATCCATTGGATCTGAAAAAGCACAGCTATCCTCCACCGGGATAGTGGTACGCTTAGCTAAAGTAGAAACTGCTCCCTCCACCTTAGGGACCGTTTGCCATAAGTCCCGTGTGGTGGCGTCTATTGGAAACATTTTTCTAAATATCGGAGGGGGTGAGAACGGCACACCGGGTCTATCCCACTCCTTAGTAACAATTTCAGTAAGTCTCTTAGGTATAGGAAAAACCTCAGTACTCGCCGGTACCGCAAAATATTTATCCAACCTACACATTTTCTCTGGTATTGCAACTGTGTTACAATCATTCAGAGCCGCTAACACCTCCCCTAGTAATACACGGAGGTTTTCCAGCTTAAATTTAAAATTTGAAATATCTGAATCCAGTCTGTTTGGATCAGAACCGTCACCCACAGAATGAAGTTCTCCGTCCTCATGTTCTGCCACCTGTGACGCAGTGTCTGACATGGCCCTAATATTATCAGCGCACTCTGTTCTCACCCCAGAGTGATCACGCTTACCTCTTAGTTCTGGTAATTTAGCCAAAACTTCAGTCATAACAGTAGCCATATCCTGTAATGTGATTTGTAATGGCCGCCCAGATGTACTCGGCGCTACAATATCACGCACCTCCCGATCGGGAGATGCAGGTACTGACACGTGAGGCGAGTTAGTCGGCATAACTCTCCCCTCGTTGTTTGGTGAAATTTGTTCAATTTGTACAGATTGACTTTTATTTAAAGTAGCATCAATACAGTTAGTACATAAATTTCTATTGGGCTCCACTTTGGCATTGCAACAAATGACACAGGTATCATCCTCTGAATCAGACATGTTTAACACACTAGCAAATAAACTTGCAACTTGGAATACAATTCAATTAGAATAATATTAAAAACGTACTGTGCCTTTAAGAAGCCAGACTTCAGGCTTTACAATTTGGCTAGCCTGGTCAAACTGGCTCTCGATTGGATCACAGGGGTAGATAAGTTTGTGACAACAGAGTTAGAATCGTTCCTCATCTCCCCCTTTTCATTGAAAGCGGTTCTTCATTGCCCGGTACCAAAGTTACCCTCAAATCTTAGTAAACTAATTTCCTTTAAAAATGTTATTATAGCTTGGCAAAAAACTTGTCGAATATTAAAAGTCTCCCCATTCTTTTCTGAATATCTCCCTATAGTAGGTAACCCTGAATTTATCCCGGGCATAAATCAGAGAGTGTTTGGACTATGGGCTGAAGCTGGACTGATTTATGTTTTTCAGCTATTTGATGATAATCAGTTATTACCCTCAGAATTATTATTTCAAAGGTTTAATCTACACTGTTCGAATTTATTTGCTTATTTTCAACTAAGGCACTACATATTCACACAAAAATGGAATGTGGAATTTCTAAGGGATTGGATAGACATTAAAAATATTATCCGGCAATTCTCTCTGGGTCAGTCCTCGATATCACTGATCTATGATATCCTCCTGGCTAGACAGGGTGAATTAGGTGTAGATAAGCTATATAACTTCTGGAAGAAATATTTGCCAGAACTAGGGGAGAACAGGATTGAGCGAAGCTTCACAGAGTTAGAAAAATTACAAGTTTCCATATCATGGAAAGAAGCGCATTTAAAACTAGTCAATAATTATTATCTTTCCCCAGATAAAATGGCCAGATTCTATCCTTCTCAGAATTATGCCTGTCCAAGATGTTCCTTGGATAGGGCGGATATTTTTCATATGTTTTGGTCTTGTCCAAAGATTCAACAATATTGGCAAAAGATAAGATTCTGGTATAGTAAAATCTATAGAGATATGGCACCATTCACGGCTGATGAGGTAGTTTTTCTAACTAATGCTGAGTTACGCCCTAAGAGGGCGATAAAGATATTCAACACAATTATTATAATTGCGAGACAGTTAATCACTAAAGGCTGGAAAGATCATACAGCTCCTAGAATCACAGGGTTCTTGAAAGAAATCCAGTTCCAAATCTTATTTGAATCCTTTCATACTAAATTCACAGCTGAACGTAAGGTCAGGGCTTTTCTTCTGGATTGGTCCCCATTAATTACTTCTTACCCATTACAGATTCAAAGACGCATTTTACAACCCTTCTTAAATTCTTTAGCTTTCTTGGAATTGGTTATATTAGAAGTATTCCCGTCAACATGGATATCGGGTCCCCGGGAGATAACACTATGAAATAGTAATTGTGAAATAATAAGCAAAGAAAGAGAAGAGGTGGGGTTAGTAGGGGAGATGGAGGGTGGGTGGGCGGGCGAGGGAGAGAGGTGTATAGAATAGAGAATTTTTTTCTTCTTTTCCCCCTTTTTTTTTTTTTTTTTTTTTTTTTTTTTCTTTTTTTTTTTTCTCTTCTCTCTTTTTCTTTCTCCCCCTCCTCATTAGTGGTTTAAATATTTATAAAATCTCCAGCGATATAATTGACTAGATGCTAAAAAGTCAGGTATTAGCATTCACTTGTTTCTTTGTATGTTTGCTTGATATTATTCACTATTGTCATTATTTGTATTTCTGTTTTTCTATATGTATGATGGCCTTGCATGGCATAATGAAATACAATTCGACATATATTTACTTTTTATGTTCTGTTTGTTGCTGGAACCAATAAAGATATTTGAAAAAAAAAAAGAAGCACAGAAGATCTATGACAGTTGAAAATTAATAAATTGAAAACAGTTATAGTGTAAACAACACAACTTTAGCAAAGGTTTAATCCCATTAGCAAAGATAACAAATTCTGAAAGCAGGAAACAAATTACAGAATAAACGTTTTTTATCTCAGTCAACTATAATTCTCACAGCTCTGCTGAGAGAAATTACCTCCCTCAAAATAAGTTTTGAAGACCCCTGAGCTCTGTAGAGATGAACCGGATCATGCAGGAAATACAATGAGCTGCTGACTGAAATATTTGATGCGTAGCAAAAGCGCCAAAAAACGGCCCCTCCCCCTCACACACAGCAGTGAGAGAGAACAGAAACTGTCAGAAAAAAGATTAAGCAACTGCCAAGTGGAAAAATAGTGCCCAAACATTTATTCACTCAGTACCTCAGCAAATGAAAACGATTTTACATTCCAGCAAAAACGTTAAACATAATCTCTAGTTATTAAACAGCTTTATGTATTTCTTACAGTGTAATTCTAGTGAAGTACCATTCCCCAGAATACTGAAGTGTAAAGTATACATACATGACATTATATCGGTATGGCAGGATTTTCTCATCAATTCCATTGTCAGAAAATAAAAGCTGCTACATACCTCTATGCAGATTCATCTGCCCGCTGTCCCCTGATCTGAAGTTTACCTCTCCTCAGATGGCCGAGAAACAGCAATATGATCTTAACTACTCCGGCTAAAATCATAGCAAAAACTCTGGTAGATTCTTCTTCAAACTCTGCCAGAGAGGTAATAACACACTCCGGTGATATTTTAAAATAACAAACTTTTGATTGAAGATATAAAACTAAGTATAATCACCATAGTCCTCTCACACATCCTATCTAGTCGTTGGGTGCAAGAGAATGACTGGGAGTGACGTAGAGGGGAGGAGCTATATGCAGCTCTGCTGGGTGAATCCTCTTGCACTTCCTGTTGGGGAGGAGTAATATCCCAGAAGTAATGATGACCCATGGACTGATCACACTTAACAGAAGAAAATATATTAATATAACTGAGATAAGGGGCAGTCTGCAAAGGCTAAGATACAAGGTAATCACAGAGGTAAAAAGTATATTAATATAACTGAGATAAGGGGCAGTCTGCACAGGCTTAGATACAGGGTAATCACAGAGGTAAAAAATATATTAATATAACGGAGATAAGGGGCAGTCTGCAGAGGCTTAGATACAGGGTAATCACAGAGGTAAAAAATATATTAATATAACTGAGATAAGGGGCAGTCTGCAAAGGCTAAGATACAAGGTAATCACAGAGGTAAAAAGTATATTAATATAACTGAGATAAGGGGCAGTCTGCAGAGGCTTAGATACATGGTAATTACAGAGGTAAAACGTGTATTAATATAACTGAGATAAGGGGCAGTCTGCAGAGGGTTAGATACAAGGTAATCACAGAGGTAAAAAGTATATTAATATAACTAAGATAAGGGGCAGTCTGCAGAGGGTTAGATACAGGGTAATCACAGAGATGAAAAGTATATTAATATAACTGAGATAAAGAGCAGTCTGCAGAGGCTTAGATACAAGATAATCATAAAACTGAGGAATGGGTAATAAAGGGATTATCTATCTTTTTAAACAAACATTATGGAGTACACTGTCCCTTTAAGCTCCTGCAGCAACTAGCAAGCAGGCACTTAACCGTGCATGGGCAGTGCTTGGTGCTTACCTACGTATGCTGAACCCGACTGGCTCACTGGCTATGTCTTGCTCGGGGGCAACATGTTAGCTGCTTGTCCAATCCCTTTGTAATGGTTAAACAAAATCGGGTCTAGTTTACGGTTGGAGCGCAAAAAGGAAATTTATGCTTACCTGATACATTTATTTATTTTACGATATGACTAGTCCACAGATTTCATCCTTTCTCATGGGATATTCACCTCCTGGTCAGCAGGAGGCGGCAAAAAGCACCACAGCAGAGCTGTATATATAGCTCCTCCCTTCCCTCCCACTCCAGTCATTCATCCGAAGTTAGGAAGAGAAAGGAAAAGCCAAAAGGTGCAGGTGACTGAAGTTTGACAAATATAAGCAAATACCTGTCTTAGAAATGACAGGGTGGGCCGTGGACTCGTCATATCATAAAAGAAATAAATCAGGTAAGCATAAATTTCCTTTTCTTTTACAAGATATGACGAGTCCATAGATTTCATCCTTACTTATGGGATACAATACCAAAGCTATAGGACACGGATGAAAGGGAGGGACAAGACAGGAACCTAAACGGAAGGTACCACTGCTTGAAGAACCTGTCTCCCAAAGATAGCTTCAAAAGAAGCAAAAGTATCAAATTTGGAAAATTTGGAAAAAGTGTGAAGAGACGACCAAGTTGCAGCCTTGCAAATCTGTTCAACAGAAGCATCATTTTTAAATGCCCATGAGGAAGCCACAGCCCTAGTAGAATGAGCCGTAATTCTTTCAGGAGGCTGCTGTCCAGCAGTCTCATATGCCAGACGGATGATACTCTTCAGCCAAAAGGAAAGAGAGGTAGCCGTAGCTTTCTGGCCCCTACGTTATCCAGAAAAAACAATAAATAATGAAGATGATTGACGAAAGTCCTTAGTCGCCTGTAAGTAAAACTTCAGGGCACGGACCACGTCCAAGTTATGCAACAGACGTTCCTTCTTAGAAGAAGGATTAGGACACAACGAAGGAACAACAACAATGTCCTGATTAATATTCTTATTAGAAACAACCTTAGGAAGGAAACTAGGTTTGGTACGTAAAACCACCTTATCAGAATGGAAAATAAGATAAGGAGAATCACATTGTAACGCTGACTGCTCAGAAACTCTACGAGCAGAAGAAATAGCAACCAAAAATAAAACTTTCCAAGAAAACAACTTAATATCTATGGAATGCATGGGTTCAAACGGAACCCCTTGAAGAACATTAAGAACTAAATTCAAACTCCAGGGTGGAGCAATTGGTTTAAACACAGGTTTGATTCTAGTCAGAGCCTGACAAAAAGACTGAACTTCTGGAACATCTGCCAAACGCTTGTGTAGTAAAAGCGACAAAGCAGAAATCTGTGCCTTTAAGGAACTTGCTGATAACCCTTTCTCCAATCCTTCTTGGAGAAAAGATAGAATCCTGGGAATCCTAACTCTACTCCATGAGTAGCCCTTGGATTCACACCAATAAAGATATTTACGCCATATCTTATGGTAGATCTTTCTAGCGACAGGCTTACGTGCCTGAATCAAAGTATCAATGACCGAATTAGAGAACCCCACTTTCCGGTCTACAGACAATCGTGAAAGAAGAAATCTCCCCTTTGGGAGAGAATTTTTGAATTCCAGTTGATACCCTTGGAACACGATCTCCAGTGTCCAGGGGTCCTGAAAGTCTCTTATCCAAGCCTGGGTAAAGAAAGTAAGTCTGCCCCCTACTAGATCCGGTCCCGGATGAGGGGCCGCCCCTTCATGCTGTCTTGGGAGCAGCAGCGGGCTTCTTGGGTTGTTTACCCTTGTTCCAAACCTGGTTGGGTCTCCAAAGAGACTTGGCTTGAGCAAAATTCCCTTCCTGTTTAGCGGAAGAAGGAGAGGGGACCCCTTTGAAATTCCAAAAGGAACGAAAATTATTCTGTTTACCCCTCAGTTTAGCTGCTTTATAATGAGGTAGGAGATGACCCTTACCTCCCGTAATGTCAGAAATTATTTCTTTCAAGTCAGGCCTGAATAGGGTCTTTCCTTTAAAAGGAATAGCCAAAAGCTTTGACTTAGAGGACACATCAGCAGACCAAGATTTTAACCATAACGCTCTACGCGCTAAAATGGCAAATCCAGCATTCTTAGACGCCAATTTGGCAATCTGAAAGGCGGCATCTGTAATAAAAGAATTAGCCAACTTAAGAGCCTTAATTCTATCTAAGATTTCCTCTAAAGGAGTCTCAGTCTTAAGAGACTCTTCTAAGGCATCAAACCAGAAGGCCGCCGCAGTTGTAACTGGTACAATGCAGGCCGTCGGTTGTAAAAGAAAACCCTGATGAATAAATAACTTTTTCAGAAGACCCTCCAACTTTTTATCCGTAAGATCTTTGAAAGCACAACTGTCCTCAATAGGAATAGTTGTACACTTAGCCAGGGTAGATATAGCTCCCTCCACCTTAGGGACCGTTTGCCAAGAGTCCCGGACAGTGTCAGATATGGGATACATTTTCTTAAAATTAGGAGAATGTGAGAACGGGATACCCAGTCTTTCCCATTCCCGCGTAATAATTTGAGATTCTCTTAGGAACCGGAAAAACATCAGAGTAAGCAGGCACCTCTAAGTATTTGTCCATCTTACACAATTTCTCTGGTGGTACCACAATAGTCAGTCATCCAGAGTCGCTAAAACCTCCCGAAGTAACAGGCGGAGGTGTTCAAGCTTAAATCTGAAGGACATGATGTCCAAGTCCGTCTGAGGTAACAACACTTCCCGAGTCGGAAAGCTCCCCCTCAGACAGAAGTTCCCTGACCCCCAATTCAGATCCCTGTGAGGGTACATCGGAAATAGCCAACAAAGCATCAGAAGTCGCAGGAATTAGAGAGGCTTCTGTCCTGCTGCGTTTGCTCTGCAACACTGGCAACTTAGATAAAAACTCTGTAAGGGTAGATGACATAACTGCTGCCATATCCTGCAGAGTAAATGAAGTGGACGCGGTTGAGGAACACGGCGTCGCTTGGGTGGGCGTTAAAGGTTGTGACGCTTGGGGAGAAAGTAGCGGCATACCCTGATTCTCATCAGTCTGAGAAGCATCCTTAGACATATTTGCATTAAAGAAAATCTGTTCTTTACATTGTAAGGCCCTTTCAGTACATGAGGGACAAAAAGTAAGAGGGGGTTCCACATTGGCATCTAAACACATAGAACAAATACTTTCCTGAAGTTCAGACATGTTAAACAGACTAGCAATAGCAATAATAGTCGTTCTTTACTTGATATATTTAACTTTGAAGTCAAATCATACAGTCAAATATCTGCGCTAAAAAACAGAATTTATGTTTACCTGATAAATTACTTTCTCCAACGGTGTGTCCGGTCCACGGCGTCATCCTTACTTGTGGGATATTCTCCTCCCCAACAGGAAATGGCAAAGAGCCCAGCAAAGCTGGTCACATGATCCCTCCTAGGCTCCGCCTTACCCAGTCATTCGACCGACGTAAAGGAGGAATATTTGCATAGGAGAAATCATATGATACCGTGGTGACTGTAGTTAAAGAAAATAAATTATCAGACCTGATTAAAAAACCAGGGCGGGCCGTGGACCGGACACACCGTTGGAGAAAGTAATTTATCAGGTAAACATAAATTCTGTTTTCTCCAACATAGGTGTGTCCGGTCCACGGCGTCATCCTTACTTGTGGGAACCAATACCAAAGCTTTAGGACACGGATGAAGGGAGGGAGCAAATCAGGTCACCTAGATGGAAGGCACCACGGCTTGCAAAACCTTTCTCCCAAAAATAGCCTCTGAAGAAGCAAAAGTATCAACGGAATGTAAGGGTTCAAACGGAACCCCCTGAAGAACTGAAAGAACTAAATTGAGACTCCAAGGAGGAGTCAAATGTTTGTAAACAGGCTTGATTCTAACCAGAGCCTGAACAAAGGCTTGAACATCTGGCACAGCTGCCAGCTTTTTGTGAAGTAACACAGACAAGGCAGAAATCTGTCCCTTCAAAGAACTTGCAGATAATCCTTTCTCCAAACCTTCTTGAAGAAAGGATAGAATCTTAGGAATTTTTACCTTGTCCCAAGGGAATCCTTTAGATTCACACCAACAGATATATTTTTTC
Organism: Bombina bombina; assembly: GCF_027579735.1. NCBI lineage: Eukaryota > Metazoa > Chordata > Amphibia > Anura > Bombinatoridae > Bombina > Bombina bombina. The sequence continues at coordinate 463,895,277 of NC_069505.1, read as the reverse complement.
CATATTTTGTGGTAGATTTTTCTAGTTACAGGCTTTCTGGCCTGAACAAGAGTATCAATGACAGAATCTGAGAACCCTCGCTTTGATAAGATCAAGCGTTCAATCTCCAAGCAGTCAGTTGGAGTGAGACCAGATTCGGATGTTCGAACGGACCTTGAACAAGAAGGTCTCGTCTCAAAGGTAGCTTCCATGGTGGAGCCGATGACATATTCACCAGGTCTGCATACCAAGTCCTGCGTGGCCACGCAGGAGCTATCAAGATCACCGATGCCCTGTCCTGATTGATCCTGGCTACCAGCCTGGGGATGAGAGGAAACGGCGGGAATACATAAGCTAGTTTGAAGGTCCAAGGTGCTACTAGTGCATCTACTAGAGTCGCCTTGGGATCCCTGGATCTGGACCCGTAGCAAGGAACCTTGAAGTTCTGACGAGAGGCCATCAGATCCATGTCTGGAATGCCCCACAATTGAGTAATTTGGGCAAAGATTTCCGGATGGAGTTCCCACTCCCCCGGATGAAATGTCTGACGACTCAGAAAATCCGCTTCCCAATTTTCCACTCCTGGGATGTGGATTGCAGACAAGTGGCAGGAGCGAGTCTCCGCCCATTGAATGATTTTGGTCACTTCTTCCATCGCCAGGGAACTCCTTGTTCCCCCCTGATGGTTGATGTACGCAACAGTCGTCATGTTGTCTGATTGAAACCGTATGAACTTGGCCTTTGCTAGCTGAGGCCAAGCCTTGAGAGCATTGAATATCGCTCTCAGTTCCAGAATATTTATCGGGAGAAGAGATTCTTCCCGAGACCAAAGACCCTGAGCTTTCAGGGGTCCCCAGACCGCGCCCCAGCCCACCAGACTGGCGTCGGTCGTGACAATGACCCACTCTGGTCTGCGGAAGCTCATCCCCTGTGACAGGTTGTTCAGGGACAGCCACCAACGGAGTGAATCTCTGGTCCTCTGATCTACTTGTATCGTCGGAGACAAGTCTGTATAGTCCCCATTCCACTGACTGAGCATGCACAGTTGTAATGGTCTTAGATGAATTCGCGCAAAAGGAACTATGTCCATTGCCGCTACCATCAAACCTATTACTTCCATGCACTGCGCTATGGAAGGAAGAGGAACAGAATGAAGTATTTGACAAGAGTTTAGAAGTTTTGATTTTCTGGCCTCTGTCAGAAAAATCCTCATTTCTAAGGAGTCTATTATTGTTCCCAAGAAGGGAACCCTTGTTGACGGAGATAGCGAACTTTTTTCTACGTTCACTTTCCACCCGTGAGATCTGAGAAAGGCCAGGACAATGTCCGTGTGAGCCTTTGCTTGTGGAAGGGACGACGCTTGAATCAGAATGTCGTCCAAGTAAGGTACTACTGCAATGCCCCTTGGTCTTAGCACCGCTAGAAGGGACCCTAGTACCTTTGTGAAAATTCTTGGAGCAGTGGCTAATCCGAACGGAAGTGCCACAAACTGGTAATGCTTGTCCAGGAATGCGAACCTTAGGAACCGATGATGTTCCTTGTGGATAGGAATATGTAGATACGCATCCTTTAAATCCACCATGGTCATGAATTGACCTTCCTGGATGGAAGGAAGAATTGTTCGAATGGTTTCCATTTTGAACGATGGAACCTTGAGAAACTTGTTTAGGATCTTGAGATCTAAGATTGGTCTGAATGTTCCCTCTTTTTTGGGAACTACGAACAGATTGGAGTAGAACCCCATCCCTTGTTCTCCTAATGGAACAGGATGAATCACTCCCATTTTTAACAGGTCTTCTACACAATGTAAGAATGCCTGTTTTTTTATGTGGTCTGAAGACAATTGAGACCTGTGGAACCTCCCCCTTGGGGGAAGCCCCTTGAATTCCAGAAGATAACCTTGGGAGACTATTTCTAGTGCCCAAGGATCCAGAACATCTCTTGCCCAAGCCTGAGCGAAGAGAGAGAGTCTGCCCCCCACCAGATCCGGTCCCGGATAGGGGGCCAACATCTCATGCTGTCTTGGTAGCAGTGGCAGGTTTCTTGGCCTGCTTTCCTTTGTTCCAGCCTTGCATTGGCCTCCAGGCTGGCTTGGCTTGAGAAGTATTACCCTCTTGCTTAGAGGACGTAGCACTTGGGGCTGGTCCGTTTCTGCGAAAGGGACGAAAATTAGGTTTATTTTTGGCTTTGAAAGACCTATCCTGAGGAAGGGCGTGGCCCTTGCCCCCAGTGATATCAGAGATAATCTCTTTCAAGTCAGGGCCAAACAGCGTTTTCCCCTTGAAAGGAATGTTAAGCAATTTGTTCTTGGAAGACGCATCCGCTGACCAAGATTTTAGCCAAAGCGCTCTGCGCGCCACAATAGCAAAACCAGAATTTTTCGCCGCTAACCTAGCCAATTGCAAAGTGGCGTCTAGGGTGAAAGAATTAGCCAATTTGAGAGCATGAATTCTGTCCATAATCTCCTCATAAGAAGAAGAATTATTATTGAGCGCCTTTTCTAGTTCATCGAACCAGAAACACGCTGCTGTAGTGACAGGAACAATGCATGAAATTGGTTGTAGAAGGTAACCTTGCTGAACAAACATCTTTTTAAGCAAACCCTCTAATTTTTTATCCATAGGATCTTTGAAAGCACAACTATCTTCTATGGGTATAGTGGTGCGTTTGTTTAGAGTAGAAACCGCCCCCTCGACCTTGGGGACTGTCTGCCATAAGTCCTTTCTGGGGTCGACCATAGGAAACAATTTCTTAAATATGGGGGGAGGGACGAAAGGTATACCGGGCCTTTCCCATTCTTTATTTACAATGTCCGCCACCCGCTTGGGTATAGGAAAAGCTTCGGGGGGCCCCGGGACCTCTAGGAACTTGTCCATTTTACATAATTTCTCTGGAATGACCAAATTCTCACAATCATCCAGAGTAGATAACACCTCCTTAAGCAGAGCGCGGAGATGTTCCAATTTAAATTTAAATGTAATCACATCAGGTTCAGCTTGTTGAGAAATTTTCCCTGAATCTGAAATTTCTCCCTCAGACAAAGCCTCCCTGGCCCCCTCAGACTGGTGTAGGGGCACTTCAGAACCAATATCATCAGCGTCCTCATGCTCTTCAGTATTTTCTAAAACAGAGCAGTCGCGCTTTCGCTGATAAGTGGGCATTTTGGCTAAAATGTTTTTGATAGAATTATCCATTACAGCCGTTAATTGTTGCATAGTAAGGAGTATTGGCGCACTAGATGTACTAGGGGCCTCCTGTGTGGGCAAGACTGGTGTAGACGAAGGAGGGGATGATGCAGTACCATGCTTACTCCCCTCACTTGAGGAATCATCTTGGGCATCATTTTCTCTAAATTTTGTGTCACATAAATCACATCTATTTAAATGAGAAGGAACCTTGGCTTCCCCACATACAGAACACAGTCTATCTGGTAGTTCAGACATGTTAAACAGGCATAAACTTGATAACAAAGTACAAAAAACGTTTTAAAATAAAACCGTTACTGTCACTTTAAATTTTAAACTGAACACACTTTATTACTGCATATGTGAAAAAGTATGAAGGAATTGTTCAAAATTCACCAAAATTTCGGAACGGAACCGGAGCCGTTTTTATATTTAACCCCTTTACAGTCCCTGGTATCTGCTTTGCTGAGACCCAACCAAGCCCAAAGGGGAATACGATACCAAATGACGCCTTCAGAAAGTCTTTTCTATGTATCAGAGCTCCTCACACATGCATCTGCATGTCATGCTTCCCAAAAACAAGTGCGCAATAGAGGCGCGAAAATGAGACTCTGCCTATGATTAGGGAAAGCCCCTAGAGAATAAGGTGTCCAATACAGTGCCTGCCGGTTATTTTACATAGTTCCCAAGATTAAAATAATTCCTCAAGGCTATGGAGTATAAAATATGCTTATATATAAATCGTTTTAGCCCAGAAAATGTCTACAGTCTTAAAAGCCCTTGTGAAGCCCTTTTTTCTCTTTATGTAATAAAAATGGCTTACCGGATCCCATAGGGAAAATGACAGCTTCCAGCATTACATCGTCTTGTTAGAAATGTGTCATACCTCAAGCAGCAAAAGTCTGCTCCCTGTTTCCCCCAACTGAAGTTAATTCCTCTCAACAGTCCTGTGTGGAAACAGCCATCGATTTTAGTAACGGTTGCTAAAATCATTTTCCTCTTACAAACAGAAATCTTCATCTCTTTTCTGTTTCAGAGTAAATAGTACATACCAGCACTATTTTAAAATAACAAACTCTTGATTGAATAATAAAAACTACAGTTAAACACCAAAAAACTCTAAGCCATCTCCGTGGAGATGTTGCCTGTACAACGGCAAAGAGAATGACTGGGGAAGGCGGAGCCTAGGAGGGATCATGTGACCAGCTTTGCTGGGCTCTTTGCCATTTCCTGTTGGGGAGGAGAATATCCCACAAGTAAGGATGACGCCGTGGACCGGACACACCTATGTTGGAGAAAAAAGTGTACTGCGCCTTTAAATAAAAGCGTAACAATTTTTCTGCTAGCAGTAAAACAAAGTTTGCATCAATAAAAAGCGCCCTTATGTGTCCAAATTAACTTAACATACTGCTCCGTTTGTTTAGTTATGCTATTTACAAATTTTTATCACACTCCAGGCACCTGCACCTCGCCACAGCCCTGCTGCGGCGCCTACCTGCCCCCAAATCACACTGATACTCCTTGAGCAGCGCTCCCAAGTCTCTCTGTAACCCTATGTGTACAAACTGACTTAGGCCCCACCGGAGTCCAGGACCTTGCTGCCAATCCGGATGATTTCTGTGCGGGTGAGCGCGCGAAACTAGGCCCCGTCCACCGTGGGTGTAACTCGAGCCGTACTGAGACCCGCATGGGAAGAAAAAAAAAAAATGTTGGTTTCCCAACTTAATCACTAACAAAGCATTGTGCCCCTCTCACACACTATTGAATATTGCTCTCTCCCAAGCCAGTTATAATAACATAATAACGACAGCCCTTAAGAAGCAAACCGCATCTCCCAGTGTCAGCCCACACAGTATATGCATAAGTGAAACATCAAACACACTGATAAGTAATCAAGAGAAAAGGGAATTCCAGGTACACCATTTCCATTTATATAGTGCATACTGCTTACCCCTCCCCAGTTAGGGAATAATGTCAGCCTGTTCTGATGCATCTAGTCTCCCCAGAAACAAAAGACTGAACATACCTCAATGCTGCTTGTAGCATGACACGGTTCTCCACACTGAAGATTTTCTCACACTACCTTCAACTGCTCTGTGGGAACCAGCATGGATCTTAGATAACGTTTGCTAAGATCATCATCAGGGCAGAAAATAAGATGTCTCCACTCCTCTTGGGAGGTTACTGACTGACGATTTCTCCCTGAGAAAAATAGTACTCACTGGCACCATTTAAAATAAAAAACTTCTTGATTGAAGAATCTAAACTAACACCTCACTTTACCTCTTCCTATCACTAACACAGGCAAAGAGAATGACTGGGTGGGAGGGAAGGGAGGAGCTATATATACAGCTCTCCTGTGGTGCTCTTTGCCACTTCCTGTTGACCAGGAGGCGTAATCCCATAAGGATGAAATGCGTGGACTCTTCATATCTTGTAAAAGAAATATGGTATTTAAAGTGGCCTGCAATGTGAAAATGACCTTGCATTCGCATTACATGGAAGCTTTGCGCTGCGTGATTTCACTGGGTATTTTACAAACCATCGTGGTAGCAAAACCCGAAAGTAAAACACAGTGGCTGGCCCATTTAATGCTATGGATGACGCAAAATATGCGCAATGAAGGTTTTATTTAGTTTAATATCAAGTGTTATATTATTGACACTTTGATTTTTATTTTGTTATTAAATTGTGGTTTTTACTAACCTCTGAGAGTCTGAGCTTATTTGGTCCAGTAGGACGTTGGCGGAACCAGTAACCTTGCTGTGATCTGGGACACAGAGATCCCAATCTGTTTGAATTAGCACAATTGGGTGCTGCTCCACTTGTGAGTACCATTTTGATCATCACATAAACTGCTTGTACCAACTTTATTACACCAGGAGGCGCCTTTGTTGTTTGTGATTATTTCACAGAGAAAACTCATGACAGATTAGAAGTTAGAACAAAAGCTAGAAAAACTTCTGTGCCAGTTCATTTTCAGTGCCACTCAGGGTGCACGCTCTTTTAGCACACTATGCCTTTTTACAGAGAAATAATATCCTGTAGCATATGAGTCTGACCCTGCCCAATGACAGGCCAGCACCTTGTGGACAAGCACGGAAGTTTTTCTAGCATTTGTTCTGTCTCAGTGAGTGCGTCTCTCTATTTTCATGTTTTTATGCAAATTACTCATGGGTCTCCCTATGAGTAAAAAGGGGAAACCAGACATGGACTCCTTGCACACATGCCCTAGAGAGATGCAACTACAACTCACTGACGAGGCTGAAACGTACGTCTGGGTGTTGTTTCTCTTGTTCAGAGAAGAATTGCCTGGTATTTCGGCGCTGGACTGTCATTGGGCAGGGTCAGACTGATATGCTACAGGATATTTTTTCTCTGTGAAAGGCATCAACGTGTGCTAAAAGATACTGCATACTGAGTGGCACTGGCTTTGTGGACAAGCATGGAAGTTTTTCTAGCTTTTGTTCTGTCTCAAAAATATATAACGACTGTGTAAATTTCAAGCACTTCATTATGATCATTAATAAACATTTAGAAGATCTTATTTGTGCACAAGGATTGAGTTTAATGCTGTGATTTATTAACGTTAACGTCAGGTAATGTCATTAGAGACAAAACAGGTCTAAGGTGTAGAAAAGTCCCCAAAAGATCCAGCCAGAAGCTGGTGGGAAAATGTCTTGTGATGCATTCAGATTGTATAGAGGACGTTTCCCACCATTAATGGTAAAACTACTGTGTGGTGATCTAATGCATTCACATAGGTTCCAATACCAACGTTGTACATACCTGTCACTAATGGCACCTACTGTTTCCCCTAACACACAAGCTAATAATAATGTCTGTGTGCCGAGTACCGCAAACTAGATATATTGTGCGAGTATATTTACCGGTGCTGGTGTTGTCACAGATATCTTCATCCACAGATTCCACGCGACTCGTTATTCTTAAGTCTTTTCTCTGTTCAGTGCTTATTACAACATTATCGTCATCTGTGCAAGAAAATAAATGTTTATATATGAACAGTACATATCAGCAATTATATACGCACAGTACATATCAGGAATTAAATTATATACGCACAGTACGTATCAGTAATTATATACGCACAGTACATATCAGTAATTATATACGCACAGTACATATCAGTAATTATATACGCACAGTACATATCAGTAATTATATACGCACAGTACATATCAGTAATTATATACGCACAGTACATATCAGCAATATATACGCACAGTTTATATCAGTAATTAAATTATATACGCGCGGTACATATCAGTAATTATATATGCACAGTACATATCAGCAATTAAATTATACACGCACAGTACATATCAGCAATTATATACGCACAGTACATATCAGCAATTATATACGCACAGTACAGATGAGCAATTATATAAGCACAGTACGTATCAGCAATTATATAAGCACAGTACGTATCAGCAATTATATACACAAAGTACATATCAGTAATTATATACACACAGTACATATCAGTAATTATATACACACACAGTACATATCAGTAATTATATACACACACAGTACATATCAGTAATTATATACACACACAGTACATATCAGTAATTATATACACACACAGTACATATCAGTAATTATATACACACACAGTACATATCAGTAATTATATACGCACAGTACATATCAGTAATTATATACGCACAGTACATATCAGTAATTATATACACACAGTACATATCAGTAATTATATACGCACAGTACATATCAGTAATTATATACACACAGTACATATCAGTAATTATATACACACAGTACATATCAGTAATTATATACACACAGTACATATCAGTAATTATATACACACAGTACATATCAGTAATTATATACACACAGTACATATCAGTAATTATATACACACAGTACATATCAGTAATTATATACACACAGTACATATCAGTAATTATATACGCACAGTACATATCAGTAATTATATACGCACAGTACATATCAGTAATTATAAACGCACAGTACATATCAGTAATTATATACGCACAGTACATATCAGTAATTATATACGCACAGTACATATCAGCAATATTGCAGCAATTCTGGGTCTGGTTATATTTCAGTTATTCCGTGTGTTTACAGATTTGCACATATATCACTCACCTGCAGCGCAATCTGAATGTTTTTTCCCTTCAGTATTTTTTGGAAGCACCACATTTTTTCTGGTCTCCCGATGTTCATCGCAGCAACCTGCAAATTCCATGAGATTAACACTTTTATAAATAAGCTTTAATTTTTTTAATACAGTTTAAAACAATTTTTACAAAAATGATTTAAATTTTCAAAATGAACGAATTATTCACCACTAGAGGAATATTACTCACTTTTTACATCAATTTATTCCTTTAAGGGACACTAAACCTCAATTTTTTCCTTTCATGATTCCGAAAGTTGCTTAAATTGCTGCTCTAATTTACTCCTATTAATATTTTTTCTTCGTTCTCTTGCTATCTTTATTTAAAAAGCAGGAATGTGATGCATAGGAGTAGAACCATTTTTGGTTGAGAACCTATGTTATGCTTGCTTATTGGTGGCTAAATGTAGCCACCAATAAGCAAGTGCTATCCAGGGTGCTGAACCTAAAAATGAGTTGGCTGCTAAGATTTACAATCCTGCTTTTTAAATAAAGATCGCAAGAGAACGAAGAAAAATTAGAAAGTTGATTAAAACGTGATGCTCTACCTGAATCATGAAAGAAAAAATGTGGGTTCAGTGTCCCTTTAACCTATTTTTCCTAAAGGGACATGAAACCCAAAATTTTTCATTCATGATTCAGATAGAGAATACAATTTTAAACAACTTCCATCATTTAATTTGCTTCCTTCTCTTATTATCCTTTGCTAAACGGTTTATCTAGGCAAGCTCAGAAGCAGCAGAGACCCTAGGTTCTAGCTGCTGATTGGTGGCTATATATATATATATAAAAAAAATAATCACCCATGTGTTCAGTTAGAAACCAATAATGCATTGCTGTTCCTTCAACAAATGATGCCAAGAGAATGAAACAAATTAGATAATAGAAGTAAATTAGAAAGTTGTTTAAAATTATATTCTCTCTGAATCCTGAAAAAAACAAAAACATAATTTATGTAAGAACTTACCTGATAAATTCATTTCTTTCATATTGGCAAGAGTCCATGAGCTAGTGACGTATGGGATATACAATCCTACCAGGAGGGGCAAAGTTTCCCAAACCTCAAAATGCCTATAAATACACCCATCACCACACCCACAATTCAGTTTAACGAATAGCCAAGTAGTGGAGTGATAAAGAAAGGAGTAAAAAGCATCAAAGGAATTTGGAAATAATTGTGCTTTATACAAAAAAAAAAAACAACACCATAAAAAGGGTGGGCCTCATGGACTCTTGCCAATATGAAAGAAATGAATTTATCCGGTAAGTTCTTACATAAATTATGTTTTCTTTCATGTAATTGGCAAGAGTCCATGAGCTAGTGACGTATGGGATAGCAATACCCAAGATGTGGAACTCCACACAAGAGTCACTAGAGAGGGAGGGATAAAATAAAAACAGCCATTTTCCGCTAAAAAAAAATTAATCCACAACCCAAAATATAAGTTAATTCTCATGAAATGAAAAGAAAAAACTTAAATCAAAAGCAGAAGAATCAAACTGAATCAGCTGTCTGAAGAACTTTTCAACCAAAAACTGCTTCCGAAGAAGCAAATACATCAAAATGGTAGAATTTAGTAAATGTATACAAAGAAGACCAAGTTGCTGCTTTGCAAATCTGATCAACTGAAGCTTCATTCTTAAAAGCCCATGAAGTGGAGACTGATCTAGTAGAATGAGCTGTAATTCTCTGAGGCGGGGCTTGACCCGACTCCAAATAAGCTTGATGAATCAAAAACTTTAATCACGAAGCCAAGGAAACAGCAGACGCCTTCTGACCTTTCCTAGAACCAGAAAAGATAACAAATAGACTAGAAGTCTTCCTGAAATCTTTAGTAGCTTCAACATAATATTCCAATGCTCTTACCACATCCAAAGAATGTAAGGATATCTCCAAAGAATTCTTAGGATTAGGACACAAAGGGGGGACAACAATTTCTCTATTAATGTTGTTAGAATTCACAACCTTAGGTAAGAATTTAAATAAAGTCAGCAAAACCGCCTTATCCTGATGAAAAATCAGAAAAGGAGAATCACAAGGAAGAGCAGATAATTCAGAAACTCTTCTAGCAGAAGAGAGAGCCAAAAGGAACAACACTTTCAAAGAAAGTAGTTTAACGTCCAAAGAATGCATAGGCTCAAAAGGAGGAGCCTGTAAAGCCTTCAAAACCAAATTAAGACTCCAAGGAGGAGATATTGATTTAATAAACAGGCTTGATACGAACCAAAGCCTGAACAAAACAGTGAATATCAGGAAGTTTAGCAATCTTTCTGTGAAATAAAACAGAAAGAGCAGAGATTTGTCCCTTCAATGAACTTGCAGACAAACCCTTATCCAAACCATCCTGAAGAAACTGTAAAATTCTAGGAATTCTGAAAGAATGCCAAGAGAATTTATGAGAAGAACACCATGAAATGTAAGTCTTCCAAACTCGATAATAAATCTTTCTAGAAAAAGATTTACGAATCTGTAACATAGTATTAATCACTGAGTCAGAGAAACCTCTATGACTAAGCACTAGGCGTTCAATTTCCATACATTCAAATTTAATGATTTGAGATCCTAAGGAAAAACAGACCTTGAGACAGAAGGTCTGGTCGTAATGGAAGTGGCCAAGGTTGGCAACTTGACATCCGAACAAGATCTACATATCAAAACCTGTGAGGCCATGCTGGAGCCACCAGCGACGCAAACAATTGCTCCATGATGATTTTGGAGATCACTCTTGGAAGAAGAACTAGAGGCGGGAAAATATAAGCAGGTTGATAACACCAAGGAAGTGTCAACGCATCCACTGCTTCCGCCTGAGGATCCCTGGACAGGTACCTGGGTAGTTTCTTGTTTAGATGGGAAGCCATCAGATTTATTTCTGGAAGACCCCACATCTGAACAATCTGAGAAAACACATCTGGACGGAGTGACCACTCCTCTGGATGTAAAGTCTGATGGCTCAGATAATCCGCTTCCCAATTGTCTATACCTGGGATATGAACCGCAGAAATTAGACAGGAGCTGGATTCCGCCCAAGCAAGTATCCAAGATACTTCTTTCATAGCTTGGGGACTGTGAGTCCCACCCTGATGATTGACATATGCCACAGTTGTGATATTGTCTGTCTGAAAACAAATGAATGGTTCTCTCTTCAACAGAGGCCAAATCTGAAGAGCCCTGAAAATCGCACAGAGTTCCAAAATATTGATTGGTAATCTTGCCTCTTGAGATTTCCAAACTCCTTGTGCTGTCAGAGATCCCCAAAGAGCTTCCCAACCTGACAGACTCGCATCTGTTATTATCACAGTCCAGGTTGGACGAACAAGAGGCCCCTTGAACTATACAATGGTGATCTAACCACCAAGTCAGAGATAGTCGAACATTGGGATTTAAAGATATTAAATTGTGATATCCTTGTATAATCCCTGCACCATTGATTCAGCATACAAAGCTGAAGAGGTCTCATGTGAAAACGAGCAAAGGGGATCGCGTCCGATGCTGCAGTCATGTGACCTAAAACTTCCATGCACATAGCTACTGAAGGGAATGACTGAGACTGAAGGTTCCGACAGGCTGCAACCAATTTTAAACGTCTCTTGTCTGTTAGAGACAGTCATGGACACTGAATCTATCTGGAAACCTAAAAATGTGACCCTTGTCTAAGGAATCAAAGAACTTTTTGGTAAATTGATCCTCCAACCACGTTTTCGAAGAAACAACACTAGTTGATTTGTGTGAGATTCTGCAGAACGTAAAGACTGAGCTAGTACCAAGATATCGTCCAAATAAGGAAAGACCGCAATACCCCACTCTGTGATTACAGAGAGTAGGGCACTGAGAACCTTTGAAAAGATTCTTGGAGCTGTCGCTAGGCCAAAAGGAAGAGCAACAAATTGGTAATGCTTGTCTAGAAAAGAGAATCTCAGAAACCGATAGTGGTCTGGATGAATCAGAATATGAAGATATGCATCCTGCATGTTTATTGTGGACATATAATGTCCTTGCTGAAAAAAAAGGCAGAATAGTCCTTCTAGTCACCATTTTGAAAGTTGGTACTCATACATAACGATTCAAATTTTTCAGATCCAGAACCGGTCTGAATGAATTTTCTTTCTTTGGGACAATGAATAGATTTGAATAAAACCCCCAACCCTGTTCCTGAAATGGAACTGGCATGATTACCCCTGAAAACTCCAGGTCTGGAACACACTTCAGGAAAGCCTGAGCCTTTACTGGATTTGCTGGGATGCGTGAGAGAAAATATCTTCTCACAGGAGGTCTTACTCTGAATCCTATTCGGTACCCCTGAGAGACAATACTCAGAATCCATTGATTTTGGACAGAATTTATCCAAACATCCTTGAAAAATCTTAATCTGCCCCCTACCAGCTGAGCTGGAATGAAGGCTGCACCTTCATGCGGACTTGGGGGCTGGCTTTGGTTTCTTAAATGGCCTGGATTTATTCCAATTTGAGGAAAGTTTCCAATTGGAAACAGATTCCTTGAAGGAAGGATTAGGTTTCTGTTCCTTATTTTGTCGAAAGGAACGAAAATGGTTTGAAGCTTTAGATTTACCCTTAGGTCTTTTATCCTGAGGCAAAAAAACTCCCTTCCCCTCAGTGACAGTTGAAATAATCGAATCCAACTGAGAACCAAATAACTTATTACCTTGGAAAGAAAGAGATATCAATCTGGACTTAAATCTTGGAATGCTGACATGACTTCTAAGCCACAAAGCTCTTCTAGCTAAAATAGCTAAAGACAAAGATTTAACATCAATTTTGATTATATCAAAAATGGCATCACAAATAAAATGATTAGCATGTTGAAGCAAGCGAACAATGCTAGACAAACCAGAATCCAATTCTTGTTGCGCTAAATTTTCCAACCAAAAAGTTGATGCAGCTGCAACATCATCCAAAGAAATTGCAGGCCTGAGAAGATGACCCAAATATAAATAGGCTTTCCTTAGATAAGATTCAAGTTTCCTATCTAAAGGATCTTTAAAGAAGTACTATCGGGGCGGAGTCTGACAGGGCTCCAAGATGGATGCCTTAGCTTAGAGCTCTGTATACCAGAACAGGGAGATCAGCCACTACTCCTCTCCATCAAGGATCCAGAGGCTACATCTCAGCTCAAAAGTTATGTGAAGCTGCTGGGAACACCACAGGGGCTGAAACTGCAGAAAACAGGCTGTGGATAACTGTCATCATCAGCCAGACCATCATCCACCCTGTGGGAAAGGGCTCAGTCGTGAGTAATGGCCATATAGATCTGGTCAAACCTTTACAGACCTGAAAAAACATTACATGATGCAGCACAGAAATGGAGCCTAACACACATTGCCACACTATAAAATACTGGCCAGGACATTAATCTTTAAGACAGAAACCTTCAGGTCCAAATTACAAATCCTGGAAATCACTAAAATATTAGAAATCTCCCATGTGGCTAGATAAAGCCTGAGAACACAATGGCATTTTAGGAAGAACTAGCTTCTTAAAAGTGCAAAGAATGAGATCTGTACTACCACTTTTTTTTTAGAGGTGAACAAATTGCAATATTCCTACTCCCCTCTCAACATTCTGCATGAAGGGTCTTGTATTTGGGAAACTATATTGTTTTGTAAACTGGGACATGTTTTTTTAATGTAGTTGAAAATCAGTTCATAGAGATACACCTATTCCTATACAACAGCGCCACCTGCTGGATGATTACGAAAGCACACCCAAAAGGACTTTTTCTATTAAAACCTCAGAAGATTAAATATATCAATACTCTCACTATTGCTGGAGTAATATTTTTTAGGGAATTAACCCTACCTCCTGAGACTATTTTAGAGCATTAACATGGCCTCCAAGAAACCAAATAAATCAGACAAGCCAGGGAAATCTGCATCTGTCAACTCATATTTTAAACCATCCCAGGGAGATAAAACCCCAGATGCCAACAAAGAAATGGCAGAAATCAATACAATGAAGCCTTCCATGCAGGATTCTTCTGTCGACTCCACTCCACTAACTAAAGCGGACCTACATCTACTTGTCTCCAAACAAGATATTACTAATAGTTTTGATAAACTCTGGGAGAAATTGGATTCCATGCACACCTTCATGACGACAAGTCTGAATGATATCAAACAAGAAATTAAGGACCTAGGTTCCAGAGTAGAAACACTGGAGGAAAATAGAGACAACCTGGTAGAGGATGTTGAAATGACAGTCCAACAAGTATCAGAGCAACAGCAGGTAGTAACCGATTTGCTGGACAAGATCGAAGATATGGAAAACAGGAGTCGAAGAAGTAACATCCGTCTTAAAGGAATTCCTGAATCGATTACGGCAGCTGAATTGCCTTCATATTTACATCAATTGTTCTGTGCAATAACAGGGGTAGATCAGTCAACGGAAATAGAGATTGAGAGAGCACATAGGGCTCTTAGACCCAAACCCAAAGCTGACAACCCACCTCGAGATGTTATAGTGGCATTCCTGAGATTCCCAGAGAAGGATAAGATTCTCAAAGAGGCTGCTAAACAACCAACTTTCAAGTTTCAAGGAAACGTTGTACATTTCTATCAGGACTTGAGCACTAGGACACTCCAACGGAGGGGGACTTTGCGTCCTCTCACCTCTCTGCTTCGAAAACATGGCATCCAGTACAGATGGGGTTACCCCTTTGCTCTACATATCTCTAAGGACAATAAAATCCTCACAATCAGAGATGTTAATGGGATATCCGATATATGTGAAGCACTGGATCTGGAAACACCAAACCTGCCAGAGAAATCACAGATGGAGGAGACTCTAACAGCTCAACAGGCGAAACTTAAGTCTCAGAAGTCACAATGGACTAGAGCCCCGAGGAGACGACAGAAGAATAAGTGAAAGACTCACACTGAAGTTTTGTGTATCTCCTTGTTTTTTTCTATTTTCCCCTCTCTTACAGGTTGCAGTGTACCTACAGAGACTAGGAAAATCTCCTGAGACAATGGGTCGAGCTTAAGAACTCTTACAAGAAAATGTCTAATTTTATCTTGTTATCTCACAACATAGTAGGTTTATCCAAATGTTGTATTTCTAAAGATCATATACAGTTATTGTTGTTGGCTTTGGTAGGGGAGAGTGGTTAATAGTTAATATCTAACAATATTAATGGTACTTTACCTTACAGCTAGTTTCCCCCTATGTTTTAAAAATTGAGTTAGTTGGCAACTCCTCTGTTCTATAGGTTCCCCCAGAACTAATTGATGTTATTTCAGAAACCTCAATATGTTATTTTTTATTTTATATTTCTTTTGTTTAAGTTATTCTTCTCTAACGTCTTTGCTTTCTCTACCCTACAGTTATTCATTCTACTTATCCTTCTCTTCTCTCCCCTTGTGCCTTCCCCAAGTGGACCACAGACACACCCAGTAACCCAACGGATGAGAGTGCTTTTTCAGAGAGGTGATTCGTTACTAGAGGCTGGTGAGCTCTTACAAACACAATACACTTCATCACTATTCCTTACAATTAATAATCAAACAATTCCATTTGTCACACACTAATGACTCCGACTAATATAGTTCTACTCTCCCATAACGCAAGAGGTCTAAATTCAGATGCAAAACGTAGGAAAGCCTTATCTCAATACACACGCTTGGGTGCTAACGTCATTTTCTTACAAGAAACTCATTTTGAGTCTAATCATATTCCCAAATACTGGACGAATCAATACCCAACACACTTTCATTCTACTACAGATAAAAAGAAGAGAGGGGTTTCTATCCTTCTCCACTCCTCCTTAAATTTTATTCACAAAGAATCCATAATAGATAAAGAGGGCAGATACCTAATCATTAAGGGCCACATTAACGAAGTGGAAATTATTTTTTGCAACATCTATGCCCCAAACGAAAAGCAAGACAAATTCATTAATAAAATCTCACACCTTCTCACAAACTGGAACTCGGCTAGAATATTTCTAGCAGGAGACTTTAATGTCTCCCTCTACATGAAATTTCCTCAGTCACAAATCCGACCCACACAATCACAAATTAGAAACAACAGAAAAACTAAATCTATTTCCAGTACTCTGGAAGGACATAATGTTCTTGACTCTTGGACTGCGCTATATGGCATCACTTCAGATCACACTTTCTACTCAACAGCACACCGAAAATATTTCAAGCTAGATTACATTTTCCTGAGCCAAACCCTAATTTCCAATCTGGTATCCTCCTCCATTCATCCTTGTGTGTGGTCTGATCATTCCATAATAGTAGCTAAAATAACAGGGCTTCTTCCCCCAAACAATGCAAGAAGCTGGACTTATGACCCCACACTTATGAAAAATCCCCAACATAAAGATCGTATTTTCAAACAGATGATGGAATTCTGGAATATTAATACAGATTCCATCAATAACCCGATTCAGATTTGGGCAGCCCATAAATCGGTGTTAAGAGGTTTCCTAATCCAACTAAAGTCAAAATCAAAAAGGGAAACACAGTTACTATTACAGACACTACACAAGGAGATAGCTACACTAGAGAAACAACATAGACTTACCTGCTCACCCAAGGTATATAAAACATTGCAAAATCAACGCCAAAAACTAGATAAATTATTAAATGACCAGTCACTTAGAGCCGGATTAAGACTACAAACCAAATACTATATATACGCCAATAAACCAGATCGTTATCTAGCCAATAAAATTAGAGATAGGATCAAAGATATTTCCATTCCCTTCTTACGCATAAATGCATGTGAATCTACATCCCACCCAAAAGTAATTGTAGACACTTTTGCCAACTATTATAGTTCTTTATACAATGGCAAGAAAGTTTCCAAATCGGAACAAACTTCCTGTCTCCTGAATAGATTTCTGGAGGAAGCCACTCTGCCCCAAATTGACCAACAAGATTTGGCAACTCTTAACTCAGACATCAGTGCAAGTGAGGTACAGAGAGTTATCCAAGATCTGAAACCTGGTAAAGCAGCGGGCCCAGATGGCTTTTCAGGCGAGTACTATAAACTATTTAAATCCTTTCTCATACCTCACCTAGTCAAATTTAGCAATCATATACTTCAAGGACATACTATTCCCTCAGAACTTTTAGATGCCAAAATTATAGTCCTCCCTAAGCCGGGCAAGGACAGGTCCCTCTGTCATAATTATAGACCAATTTCCCTCATTAACCAAGATTTAAAAATTTTTACCAAAATTCTGGCCAACCGATTAAAACACTTGCTCCCAAAACTAATTCACCCAGACCAGGTTGGCTTCATTAAAAATAGGGAAGCTCCAGATAATATCAGAAGGATGATATCATTAATAGATTATTTGCATATTTCTAAAACGCCTTCTCTGTTGTTATCCCTGGACGCAGAGAAGGCGTTTGACAGGGTCGACTGGGAGTACATGCAAGCTGTACTACATACCATGGGCTTTAGGGGTTCTTTTATTACAGCGATCCAGAGTATATATTCATATCCCTCGGCATGCGTTAAGGCAATGGGACACCAATCTGACAGATTTGCGGTCTTAAATGGGACGAGACAGGGTTGTCCTTTATCCCCTCTCCTTTTTGCTGTTTGCATAGAGCCCCTGGCACAACACATTAGGAACTCCCCAGACATTACGGGTATTAAAATAGGACAATCAGTTTACAAACTCACTCTTTTTGCAGATGACGTTTTGCTCTCCCTAACCAAACCCCTTATATCTCTGCCAAATTTATACAACACCCTTAGGAACTTCTCCACTATATCTGGTTACAAAGTGAACCTTGAAAAATGTGAAGCCATGCCTCTTGCTATTCCAGACCACACAAAAAAATTGATAGAACTAAACTTTGAGTTTAATTGGGTAAAACATCATCTCAAATATCTAGGGATCAACCTTACAAAACACTCATCAGAACTTTACCAAACCAACTATCCTCCAATTTATAAAGTAATCAAACAGGACCTCACTAAATGGAGCAAACTGAGATTTTCTTGGTTTGGACGTCTATCTGCGATCAAAATGTCTGTGTTACCAAAGATTTTATATTTATTTCGGACCCTACCGATAGGCATCCCGAATTGTGATCTAGACAATCTCCAAGCTTGCATTAACAATTTTATAAGAGGGACTAAAAAAGCTAGAATTCCTAAACCAATATTTACGAGACATAGGCAACTGGGAGGCCTGGGCGCACCAAATCTCAGACACTACTTCCAAGCAGCTAGGTTAGCCCAAACTACTCTCCTTAACAAAACGGAAGATGAGATAAGATGGACCACGTTGGAGTCAGACATAAATAAACTATATCCTCAAGAGCTGGCTCTGTGGGACCCACATAGAGCTCAAACCCAAAAACTTAATAAATTCCCAATTACAGATTACATGCTCAAAGCTTGGTCCACTCTTGTTTCGTCTCTCAAAATTCTCCCTAACAGATCCCTCAAGACCCCCCTAAAAGTAATCATACCTTCAGAACAGATCCCAGCTATACAGAAGTGGGAAAACAGAGGTCTTTATAGGATCGCAGACTTAGTAGACAAAGGCAAATTAATGACATACACACAACTTCAGGATAAACTGTCTCCTTCCAAATTACATTGGTTTCTATATCTTCAGATATCCTCCATCATACATAAATACCTACCTTCATTGACTGGTCACAAATTCACTCCCTTAGAAATAATTTGTAGCTCCTCATCCAGACCTAGAAAAACTATTTCACAATTATACCAACTAATTCAATCTTCCACACAAATCACTAAAACAAGCCTTCAGCTCAAATGGGAGGCCGACCTCAATACAGAAATTGATATTTCCGACTGGAATAACTTAATATATAATGCGAGTAAAGGCCTGTTGAGTGCTGACATGCAGGAAAATTGCCTTAAAACAATTTTCAGATGGTATCTCACTCCAATTATCACCTCTCATTCCATTAAACGGGGGTCCAAGCTCTGTTACAGGGGGTGTGAAGTCGAAGGTACATACAAACACATGTGGTGGGACTGCTCTTACTCTAAAATAATCTGGAATAAATTATCACTCCTTTTAAGTACGATACTAGATAGCCCCATTCAGTTGTCAATGAACCAAGCCCTATTGAATGTACGCTTAAGGCAGTTTAATAAATACATTAATCAATTTATCAAAATTTTATGTACAGCTACACGTATATGTATAGCCCGTCACTGGAAGGAGGGGGCTCCCCCCTGGGACGAAATTTTACATAAAATTAGGCACATATACAATATGTCCGCACAAGCAGCAATATTACAAGACACTCAGGAAGCTTTTCACAAAGTCTGGTTTTATTGGATCACACATGACTCCGTATAATACTGTTTGAATTGTCAATATACCCAATACAGCAGAGATCTTATATGCCTTTATACATCCGTTGGTTAATCATAATATTATCCTTATTGATGAAAATTCCACTGGGTGTGTCATGGTCGGAAGGCACTATTTTCTTACTCTTCTTCATCTTCCCCTCTTATCTTCTTCTCTTCCCCCTTTGATTTTCCCAACTTTTCTCTGTACTCCCTTTGTATTCAAGATCTTCATACATTTTTTGGTTAAGATGGGAATGAGAGGGTGTCCTTACCCCACTCTGGTCCCCCAGACAAACTGACAGACAAGATGCATGATAGCTGTTGTTTAAGGAGTAATCGACCAAGTAATTCCATCTATATAGCGATACAAATGTAAATGTTTTAAATGCTTCTAGGAAATCTTAGTTACTGTCTACTAATATTGGTCTCATTGATCTATCTGTCATTAAGTGGCTATGTCTTCTGTGAAGGTCTTGTTTATTCTTTTGTATTGTTTAAATATCAATAAAAAATTATTTTAAATAAAGAAGTACTATCTTCCATAGGAATAGTAGTACGTTTAGCAAGAGTAGAGATAGCCCCATCAACTTTGGGGATCTTTTCCCAAAACTCCAATGTAACTGCTGGCAAACGATACAATTTTTTAAACCTTGAAGAAGGAATAAAAGTACCACCAGGCCTATTCCATTCCTTAGAAATCATATCAGAAATAGCATCAGGAACTGGAAAAACCTCTGGAGTAACCACAGGAGGTTAACTAGTTTTAATATCAAGAGGACTAGTTTCCTCAATATCCAATGTAATCAACACTTTTTTTTTTTAACAAAGAACGAATATACTCCATTTTAAATAAATAAGTAGATTTTTCAGTGTCAATATCTGAAGAAGGATCTTCTGAATCAGATAGACCCTCATCATAGGAGGATAATTCAGTATGTTGTCGGTCATTTGAAATTTCATCAACTTTATGAGAAGTTTTAAAAGACCTTTTACGTTTATTAGAAGGTGGGATGGCAGACAAAGCCTTCTGAATAGAATCAGCAATAAATTCTTTTAAATTCACAGGTATATCTTGTACATTAGATGTTGAAGGAACGGCAACAGGCAATGTACTATTACTGATGGACATATTATCTGCATGTAAAAGTTTATCATGACAACTATTACAAACCACAGCTGGAGATATAATCTCCACAAGTTTACAACAAATGCACTTAGCTTTGGTAGAACTGTTATCAGGCAGCAGGGATTTCTGAGACAGGATCAGATTGAGACATCTTGCAAAATGTAAGAGAAAAAACATATAAAGCAAAATTATCAATTTCCTTATATGGCAACTTCAGGAATGTGGAAAAAAATGCAAACAGCATAGCCCTCTGACATAGAAAAAAGGCAAGAGGCATATAGGAATGGGTTTAAAATAAGGAAATTATTTGGCGCCAAGTATGACATTCGGAAATGACACACTCGCGTCATTAACGACGCAACCTTGTGCAAGGAACTCGGCGTCAACTAAGAAGCCGGAAATGACGAATTTGCGTCATCGGACGTACTTTTGCGGCAAAAAATTCTCGCAGCCAAGAATGACGCAATAAACTTTGGTATTTTGCGTCCTCGCAGGCCTAATTTTGCCCGCAAAATTTGAAAGCAAAAAACAGTCAATTTGAAAAAAAGACTAAACCCCAGGTAAGAAAAATATTACCTAAATATGTTTTTCCCCAAATATGAAACTGACAGTCTGCAAAAGGAAATACATAAACCTGACTCATGGCAAATATAAGTACAATACATATATTTAGAACTTTATATTAATGGATAAAGTGCGAAACCATAGCTGAGGGTGTCTTAAGTAATAAAAACATACTTACCGAAAGACAACCATCCACATATAGCAGATAGCCAAACGAGTACTGAAACGGTTATCAGTAGAGGTAATGGAATATGAGAGTATATCGTCGATCTGAATAAGAGAGGTAGGAGATTAATCTCTACGACCGATAACAGAGAACCTATGAAATAGATCTCCCGCAAGGAAAACCATTGCATTCAATAGGGGATACTCCCTTCACATCCCTCTGACATTCACTGTACTCTGAGAGGAATCGGGCTTCAAAATGCTGAGAAGCGCATATCAACGTAGAAATCTTAGCACAAACTTACTTCACCACCTCCATAGGAGGCAAAGTTTGTAAAACTGAATTGTGGGTGTGGTGAGGGGTGTATTTATAGGCATTTTGAGGTTTGGGAAACTTTGCCCCTCCTGGTAGGATTGTATATCCCATACGTCACTAGCTCATGGACTCTTGCCAATTACATGAAAGAAATTTGGGTTTCATGTCCCTTTAACCCCTTAAGGACAAACAACGTACAGGGTACGTCCTACAAAAAAATGTCCGTAACGACCAAGGACGTACCCTGTAGGTCACTGGGTCCTTCAAGCGCTGGAAGCATCCTGCAATAAAAGTTTTTAGCCATCCGATGCAGAGAGAGCCACTCTGTGGCCCTCTCTGCATCGGACATCGATGGCCACAATCGTTCGTGGGTGGGAGGAATTAGTCAGAGGGGGGCGAAGTCACCAGAAGCGCACATGGGCGGGCGGGAACCACTACGCTATGGAACATTTGGCTAAATAAAGTGGGAGAGAGGGAATTGTGATCTAAGGGATCTGGGAGGCGGGGGGTTAGTTTTTGAGGGGGGGGAAGCTACACTACAGAAAATTGGGATTTTTTTAAAAAAAACAAAACATTTTATTGTAAACTGGGTACTGGCAGACAGCTGCCAGTACCCAAGATGGCGCAAATAAGGTAGAGGGGGAGGGTTAGAGAGCTGTTTGGGTGAAGGGGGGAATCCTACACAGCAGAATATGTTTGATTTAAAAAAAAAAAAAAAAAAACACCTTTTATTTTAGTACTGGCAGACTTTCTGCCAGTACTTAAGATGGTGGGGACAATTGTGGGGTGGGGGAGGAAAGAGCTGTTTGGGAGGGATCTGGGGGTGTGATGTGTCAGGTGGGAGGCCGATCTCTACACTAAAGCTAAAATTAACCCTGCAAGCTCCCTAATTAACCCCTTCACTGCTGGGCATAATACAAGTGTGGTGCGCAGTGGCATTTAGCGCCTTCTAATTGCCAAAAAGCTACGCCAAAGCCATATAAGTCTGCTATTTCTGAACAAAGGGGATCCCAGAGAAGCATTTACAACCATTTATGCCATAATTGCACAAGCTGTTTGTAAATAATTTTAGTGACAAACCTAAAATTTGTGGGGGGGAAATTGTGAAAAACAGAATTTATGCTTACCTGATAAATTACTTTCTCTTGCGGTGTATCCAGTCCACGGATTCATCCTTTACTTGTGGGATATTCTCATTCCCTACAGGAAGTGGCAAAGAGAGCACACAGCAAAGCTGTCCATATAGCTCCACCCCCCAGTCATTCGACCAAAAGATAGGAAGAAAAAGGAGAAACCATAGGGTGAAGTGGTGACTGTAGTTTAAACAAAAAAATTTTACCTGACTTAAATGCCAGGGCGGGCCGTGGGCTGGATACACCGCAAGAGAAAGTAATTTATCAGGTAAGCATAAATTCTGTTTTCTCTTGCAAGGTGTATCCAGTCCACGGATTCATCCTTTACTTGTGGGATACCAATACCAAAGCTTCAGGACACGGATGAAGGGAGGGAACAAGACAGGTACCTTAAACGGAAGGCACCACTGCTTGCAAAACCTTTCTCCCAAAAATAGCCTCCGAAGAAGCAAAAGTATCGAATTTGTAAAATTTGGCAAAAGTATGCAGTGAAGACCAAGTCGCTGCCTTACAAATCTGTTCAACAGAAGCCTAATTTTTGAAAGCCCATGTGGAAGCCACTGCTCTAGTAGAATGAGCAGTAATTCTTTCAGGAGGCTGCTGGCCAGCAGTCTCGTAGGCCAAACGGATGATTCTTTTCAGCCAAAAGGAAAGAGAGGTAGCAGTCACTTTCTGACCTCTCCTCTTACCAGAATAGATAACAAACAAGGAAGATGTTTGTCTGAAATCCATAGTTGCTTGTAAATAGAACTTTAAAGCACGAACTACATCAAGATTGTGTTATAGACATCCCTTCTTCGAAGATGGATTAGGACACAGAGAAGGAACAACTATTTCCTGGTTAATATTCTTGTTAGAAACAACTTTAGGAAGAAAACCAGGTTTGGTACGCAAAACTACCTTATCTGCGTGGAACACCAGGTAAGGTGAATCACACTGTAAGGCAGATAATTCTGAAACCCTTCGAGCAGAAGAGATAGCTACTAAAAACAAAACTTTCCAAGATAACAACTTAATATCTATGGAATGTAAAGGTTCAAACGGAACCCCTTGAAGAACTGAAAGAACTAGATTTAGACTCCATGGCGGAGCCACAGGTTTATAGACAGGCTTGATTCTGACTAAAGCCTGAGCAAACGCTTGAACGTCTGGTACCTCTGCCAGACGCTTGTGTAAAAGGATAGACAGAGCGGATATTTGTCCTTTTAAGGAACTAGCTGACAAACCTTTCTCCAATCCTTCTTGGAGAAAAGACAATATCCTGGGAATCCTAATCTTACTCCATGAGTAACCCTTGGATTCACACCAACAAAGATATTTCCGCCATATCGTATGGTAGATTTTCCTGGTGACAGGCTTTCTAGCCTGAATCAGAGTATCTATAACTGACTCCGAGAAACCACGCTTTGATAAAATTAAGCGTTCAATCTCCAAGCAGTCAGACGTAGAGAAACTAGATTTGGATGCTTGAACGGACCCTGAATTAGAAGATCCTGCCTCATTGGCAGTATCCATGGTGGGACAGATGACATGTCCACTAGGTCTGCATACCAAGTCCTGCGTGGCCACGCAGGCGCTATCAGAATCACCGAAGCCTTCTCCTGCTTGATACTGGCGACCAGACAAGGAAGGAGAGGAAACGGTGGAAAAACATAAGCCAGATTGAAGGACCAAGGCGCTGCTAGAGCATCTATCAATACCGCCTTGGGGTCCCAGGACCTGGACCCGTAGAGGAAGTTTGGTGTTCTGACGGGACGCCATCAGATCTAAATCTGGAGTGCCCCATAGCTGAGTCAGCTGGGCAAATACCTCCGGGTGGAGTTCCCACTCCCCCGGGTGAAAAGTCTGACAACTTAGAAATCCGCCTCCCAGTTGTCTACTCCTGGGATGTGAATTGATGAGAGATGGCAGGAGTGATCCTCCGCCCACCTGATTATTTTGGTTACTTCCGTCATCGCTAGGGAACTCTTTGTTCCCCCCTGATGATTGACGTAAGCTACAGTCGTGATGTTGTCCGACTGAAATCTGATGAATTTGGCCACAGCTAGTTGAGGCCATGCCTGAAGAGCGTTGAATATCGCTCTCAGTTCCAGAATGTTTATCGGGAGAAGCGTTTCTTCCCGAGACCATACGCCCTGAGCTTTCAGGGAGTCCCAGACCGCACCCCAGCCTAACAGACTGGCGTCGGTCGTTACAATGACCCACTCTGGCCTGCGGAAACATATTCCCTGAGACAGGTGGTCCTGAGACAACCACCAGAGAAGAGAATCTCTGGTCTCCTGGTCCAACTGAATTTGAGGAGACAAATCTGCATAATCCCCATTCCACTGTTTGAGCATGCATAGTTGCAGTGGTCTGAGGTGTATACGAGCAAAAGGGACTATGTCCATTGCCGCTACCATTAATCCGATTGCCTCCATGCACTGAGCTACAGAAGACCGAGGAATGGAATGAAGAACTCGGCAAGTAGTTAAAAGTTTCAACTTTCTGACCTCTGTCAGAAATATTCTCATTTCTACTGAATCTATTAGTGTTCCTAGGAAGGGAACCCTTGTGAGTGGGGACAGGGAACTCTTTTTGATGTTCACCTTCCACCCGTGAGACCTCAGAAAGGCCAATACAATCTCCGTGTGAGCCTTGGCTCTGTGAAAGGACGGCGCCTGAATTAAGATGTCGTCCAAATAAGGCGCCACTGCTATGCCCCACGGTCTTAGAACCGCCAGAAGGGACCCTAGCACCTTTGTGAAAATTCTGGGAGCAGTGGCTAAACCGAATGGAAGAGCCACGAACTGGTAATGCTTGTCTAGGAAAGCGAACCTGAGGAACTGATGATGATCTTTGTGGATAGGGATATGCAGGTACGCATCCTTTAGATCCACGGTAGTCATATATTGACCTTCCTGGATCATAGGTAAGATTGTCCGAATGGTCTCCATCTTGAATGATGGGACTCTGAGAAATCTGTTTAGAATTTTTAGATCCAGGATTGGTCTGAAAGTTCCTTCTTTTTTGGGAACCACAAACAGGTTTGAGTAAAAACCCAGACCTTGTTCTGCAATTGGAACTGGGTATATCACTCCCATCGTCTGTAGATCTTCTACACAGCGTAAGAACGCCTCTTTCTTTGTCTGGTCTGTAGACAGACGAGAAATGTGGAACCTTCCCCTTGGAGGGGAGTCCTTGAATTCTAGAAGATATCCCTGGGTAACAATCTCTAATGCCCAGGGATCGTGAACATCTCTTGCCCAGGCCTGAGCGAAGAGAGAGAGTCTGCCCCCTACTAGATCCGGTCCCGGATCGGGGGCTACCCCTTCATGCTGTCTGGTAGCAGCTGCAGGCTTTTTGGCCTGTTTACCCTTGTTCCAGCCCTGGTAAGGCTTCCAGGTTGCCTTGGGCTGTGAAGCGTTACCCTCTTGCTTTGCAGCTGTAGAGGCTGAAGCGGGACCGCTCCTGAAGTTACGAAAGGAACGAAAATTAGCTTTGTTTCAAGGGCTTGTCCTGAGGGAGAGCATGGCCCTTTCCTCCAGTGATTTCCGAAATAATCTCTTTCAATTCTGGCCTGAAAAGGGTCTTTCCCTTGAAAGGGATATTTAATAATTTGGATTGACGACACATCGGCCGACCATGACTTGAGCCAAAGCGCTCTGCGCGCCATAATGGCGAAACCTGAATTTTTTGCCGCTAACTTAGCTAATTGCAAAGCGGCATCTGTGATAAAAGAATTAGCCAACTTTAGAGTCTTAATTCTATCCATAATTTCGTCATATGAGGTCTCCGTCTGGAGCGACTCCTCCAGCGCCTCAAACCAGAAAGCCGCTGCAGTAGTTACAGGAATAATGCAGGCAATAGGTTGGAAACCTTGTTGAACAAAAATTTTCTTAAGTAAACCTTCTAACTTTTTATCCATAGGATCTTTAAAAGCACAACTGTCTTCAATTGGTATGGTTGTGCGCTTAGCAAGTGAAGAAACAGCCCCCTCTACCTTAGGGACCGTCTGCCACGAGTCCCGCCTGGGGTCAGTTATGGGGAACATTTTCTTAAAAATAGGGGGGGGGGGACAAAAGGGACACCTGGTCTATCCCACTCCCTAGAAACAATATCCGCAACCCTTTTAGGGATCGGAAACGCATCAGTGTATACAGGGACCTCTAGGTACTTGTCCATTTTACACAATTTCTCTGGGACCACCATAGGGTCACAATCATCCAGAGTGGCTAATACCTCCCTGAGCAATACGCGGAGGTGTTCCAGTTTAAATTTAAACGCTAATGAATCTGACTCTGCCTGATGAGAAACCTTTCCTGAGTCGGAAATTTCTCCCTCAGACATCAAATCCCTCACCCCTACTTCGGATTGTTGTGAGGGTACATCAGATAAGGCTCCCAAAGCTTCAGACTGCTCATAATCTGTTCTTAAAACAGAGCTATCGCGCTTTGCAGGAAAAACTGGCAGTTTGGATAGAAAAGCCGCAAGGGAATTATCCATGACTGTCGCTAGTTGTTGCAATGTAATAGGAGCAGACGCACTAGAGGTACTAGGCATCGCTTGAGCGGGCGTAACTCGTTGTGACACATGGGGAGAGGTAGACGGACTATCCTCATTACCTTCAACCTGAGAATCATCTAGGGCCACACTTTTAAGTGCAACAATATGATCTTTAAAGTGTATAGACATATTAGTGCAATTGGGACACATTCTGAGAGGGGGTTCCACCATGGCTTCTAAACACATTGAACAAGGATTTTCCTTAGTGTCAGACATGTTTAACAGACTAGTAGCATACACAAGCAGGCTTGAAAAACACTTTAATCAAATAAAAAACACAATTTGAAAAAACGTTACTGTGCCTTTAAGAAATAAAAAGAGCACACAATTTTACAAAACAGTGAAAAATGCACCAATCCTTTTGAAATTTTCACAGTATGTACCTAAGGCTTTAATATGATTGCACAGCAAGTTTCAGAACGATTAACCCCTTAATGCCCAAACCAGAGCAGCCTAAAGCCAACAACCGGTTAATTAACTACAGCACCTTGCCACAGCTTACTGCTGTGGCCCTACCTGCCCTTAGGGATCAGATTTGGGGGAATAAAGCTTCTTCTAGGTCCTCAATCAGCAGCTGAACCCTCCATATGAAGCAGCATGAAACAGCCTTTCAATTTTAACTGCGCATCTGAGGCGCGAAATTAGGACCCTCCCACTCCGGAGTTGTGAGGCCTACAAAAATCACTTCTAAGTGACTAAATTTATGCCATGTGGATAATAACCCCAGTAAAACACTCCAAAGTGCTTAAAAAGGTGTCTCCAACGAGTATTTCTTAAATAAATAATCGATTGCCCTGCATTAGTGTCAACCAGCCTATTTAGCCCTGTTATGTAAGCATTCAATTCTATACTAAGTCTCAGAACATAGCTTACCCTCCCCACATGGGGATCTTGTCAGTCTTCTAGCATTATCTCAGTCTTGTCTAGAAATAAATGACTGAACATACCTCATTGCAGTCAAGCCTGCAAACTGTTCCCCCCAACTGAAGTTTTCTGGTACTCCTCAGTCCTGTGTGGGAACAGCAGTGGATTTTAGTTACAACATGCTAAAGTAATTTTCCTCTCAGCAGAATTCTTCATCACTTTTCTGCTAGAGAGTAAATAGTACAAACCGGTACCATTTAAAAATAAACTCTTGATTGAAGATATAAAACTACAAATCTAACACCACATTCACTTTACCCTCCCGTAGAGAGACCCTAGTGCTTAGAGCCGGCAAAGAGAATGACTGGGGGGTGGAGCTAGAGGGGGAGCTATATGGACCGCTTTGCTGTGTGCTCTCTTTGCCACTTCCTGTAGGGAATGAGAATATCCCACAAGTAAAGGATGAATCCGTGGACTGGACACCTTGCAAGAGAAAAGTGAACGATTTTTTTTTATTTGATCGAATTTGGCAGTGAAATGGTGGCATGAAATATACCAAAATGGGCCTTGATCAATACTTTGGGTTGTGTTAGAAAAAAAATATATATACATGTGAAGGGTTATTCAGGGATTCCTAACAGATATCAGTGTTACAACATAACTAGCGCTAATTTTAAAAAGCAATGGGTTTGGAAATAACAAAGTGCTACTTGTATTTATTGCCCTATAACTTACACAAAAAGCAAAGAACATGTAAACATTGGGTATTTCTAAACTCAGGACAAAATTTAAAAACTATTTAGCATGAGTGTTTTTTAGTGGTTGTGGATGTGTAACAGATTTTGGGGGTCAACGTTAGAAAAAGTGTTTTTTTTTCCATTTTTTCATCATATTTAAATATTTTTTTATAGTAATTCATAAGATACGATGAAAATTATGGTATCTTTAGAAATTCCATTTAATGGCGAGAAAAACAGTATATAATATGTGTGGGTACAGTAAATGAGTAAGAGGAAAATTACAGCTAAACACAAACACTGCAGAAATGTAAAAATAGCCCTGGTCCTAAACGGTCAGAAAATGGAAAAGTGCTGTGGTCCTTAAAGGGTTAAGTTTGTTTTTGTTTTTAAATAAAATAATACAATTTTGACAAGGAATTATTTTATATCTTTTTCACAACTATAGGATCCTACTTGCTTCATGAATTCATGGTGGTGAGAGTCCACAATCTATCACTACTGGGAATTAGTCTTCTGGCCAATAGGAGGAGATACCCAAACCCCAAGAGCTCTATAAACCCCTCCCACCTTACTAGTAACTAAACTAACATATAAAAAAAAAAAAAGAGCAGAAAGGCGGAGCTAGCCAGCCAACGATGCAGAAGTGTTTGTGAGGAGCTCCTGATAAAAAAGCGATCTATATAGACCAGAAAGCACAGAGTGGTACCCTCAGCCTAGAAACCCGAATTCAGCTTGCAACTCGCATAGTTTTGGAAGTCGGAATCCGATCCGGGCCTGAGTTCCAGAAGAAAACTGGGAAAGTCCGAGGCTGCGGCCTACTCCGGGCCGGAAGTTTACACCGGAGGCCTTTAAACACCACTGAGGCCATAATACCGGTCACGACTAAGACACACAGCAAGCAATTACCCTCAAACAATCAACAGGACCTGCTGCAATTAAAGTAGAGGGAAAGCGGAAAAAAAAAATGGAATTTGGCGCGAACCGCCATTTTCAAGGTACTCCTTTATTCACTTTCTGACATCCCACTATTCAAATGCTATATGGACATCTGGGACATTATAAGAGATAAGTTGGGGGACTGAAAGACATTATATACATCTGCAAATAAGCAAAGAGGGAGACCTCAAAACGCCCCCCAAGTTTGCAGCATATTACAACCATTATTACTTGCTTACAGGCTGCACTAATCTTAGAGCTGAACATATAATTTAGGCCCTAGCTTTAATGCATTATCTCTCCTAGAAGAAAAAAAGACACTGGAAGCTATCCTGAAAAACTGGAGCAGTCTGAAACTGTCTTTACTAGCCTTCACCAGCAAAAGTATACTGTTACTTACTTGTGGAAAAAACTAGCACTCTCTCCTCACTCCTTTCCTGCCAGTTATCTTGCTGGTGGGTCATATCCAAAATCCCCTGCCCGTGATGGTCCTGTGAGGACAGACTTCCCTGGGGAGGTGAGTGCTAACTGGAAAACTAACTGAACCCAGAAAATAGAGACTTTCTATACTTTTTCTTAGATGATCTGCATCTGATAGATGGACTCTAGATAGGGTGACTCAATACTTATAAGGGCTGATTCCACCCGCTGCCCTCTCACCCTCTAGCCCGCGGCAGCTTGGGCAACAGGGAAAACAGGAGAGGTGATTACTACAGGCCCTAACTCATCTCACCGTATCAGGATAGGATTGTCTTATATATGTCAAATTCCCTCTACTCTCAAGCACAAATGGATATAACAAATGCAAGATTACTTCGGGCATGTCTGTGTAAAGTCAAGGGGAAGGGTGGCTCTCTGAAAGATTAAGGTCTCCCGGGCCGCTACGTAGCTATCAGGGTGATAAGATCTTAAAAGCACGGAAGCTTAAGCACCAACCAACGCTCTTTGCTCTGGGAAGAGCACAAGATTCTTTTCTCATCGATCACCCTCATCCGCATCTAGAAGATGAAAAGCCGTACACAATCAGTTAAAGAGTGTCTATCCAAATCACAACAGAAAAAGAAACAGGCTATGCTAGACCTATCTCAACGGATGGAACAAGAAGACGACACAGGGGATCTCCCCATTGTCTCTAAAAAGTCAACCTCCACAAATGAGGCCCTTCTAAAGCAGATAAAACAAATGTTCCATGAAGAAATGAGAGCAGCCCTTTCAGAATTAACACAAGAGATTGCTGATATAGGTGAGAGAACTTCAGCAATTGAAGATAAAGGTCGATGACTTAGTGGAGGAGATCCCGGAGCTACAAGCAACAGTGAGCGCAAAACAAGTGCAAATACAAAAATTAGAGGACCATCTGGAAGATCTGGAAAATCGATCTCGGAGATCGAACATTCGCATACGCAACTTAACCGAAAAATACAATAACCTTCAAGACATTATCACACAAATCTTCCAACAAATACTACCAGAGGAAGATGCATCATTCCTTCTTATGGATAGAGTTCATCGAGCTCTAGTCAAGCCTCCAACACCACGTGCTCACAGAGATGTGATAACAAAACTCCACTATTACCATATTAAAGACAGAATTATGCAAGCAGTGCGGGGAGTTCCAGAGATCACTTTTGAGGGCCACAAAATTCAAATATTTGCGGACCTATCCCCTATCACTCTGAAGAAGAGAAGAGAATTCAAGCCGATAGTAGCAGCCCTAGCCAATGCTCAGATTAAATACAGATGGGGATTCCCCTTTAAGTTGTCTTTTACAGTAGACAAAACGTCATACTCTTGTGTCACAATTGAAGAGGGACAGTCGATTTTAAACAGGCTCCATATTGATAAATCATCACATTCACCATCAGTCTCCCAAGCCGCAGCGAAAAGCTTTGACCTGCACCTGGACACCGGTGCTTAAGAATGGGAAGGCTAAGAAGAGAAACCAAGAACCGGAGAGCCCGACTTGACTTGCAGAAATAAAACCCAGGATATGACTGTAATCTTGCACGTTCCCTAAAGGGAAGTATAACCATCAAAGGGGGCTTAAATTTTGAGAGCAAACCCGAAAGAAATTATATGACTCTTGACCTGGACTTCATGTTACCAAATAGTTAGGTTATTGTTATAGGTCCAGATGCAAGGGGCCCACCCTTAACCAGAACTATAGTTATATTGGTTATATAACCGAGGTAATAGGTATTCAACATGCCAATAATGTATGCCCAAAGTTTCTTTTGTTATATTAGTTATTTATGTTTGCTAATTTCTTTGTTTTATTTGTTATTGCTATGTCATATTGCATTTCTGGATCAAAGATCCAAGTTCAGACCGAACAAGGTCAGTTGTTCATTGATTTTTTGTTGCTCAGACTAACTGTTAAATATTCTCTCATCTCAGCATGTCATATAATGCATAGAGGTATGTTACAGCAGCTATGTGTTCCACGAGGCAGACTTGACAGCTCTGCTTCCATACAGGGAGGGGGAACCAGTCAGACAATGATTGGTAAGCTTCACTACCTGTTTCAGGAGTCTTCTTTATTTTTCTTCACTCACTCTCTTATTATACCTGTAGGTAAGGAATGTCTATAAATATAGTCTCGCATAACGTTCGTGGGCTACACTCCCACATCAAGAGACGTAAAGCCTTAGACACATATAAATCCATGAAAGCCCACATCATACTATTGCAGGAAACCCATTTCACAAAAGTAAAAACCCCAAAAGACTGGGATAGAAATTACCCCACACAATTTCATGCCACCTGCCAATCCAAGAAATGCGGGGTTTCCATTTTGGTCCATTCAGCGCTAAATGTTAAGGAAGACGAGGTAATTATTGATAAGGCTGGAAGATACATTATAGTTAAGGGCAGAATACATGACACACATGTTATACTGGGAAATATATATGCCCCTAATGATTTTCAGGCTCCATTTTTGTCTAAGTTAGGAAAAATGCTAACCACATGGAGAAAATCCCGCTTAATTATTGGGGGAGACTTTAATTTAGTAGCCAATGTTGAACTAGACAAGTCAGCGATTCCACGCGCAACTCCATCTCAAAGTTCCAAAAAGCTTTTGTTTGATTTTATTCTTGACCATAACCTGGTGGATAGCTGGAGATATATATATATATATAAACCCAAAAACAAGAGATTACTCATTCTACTCCACATCACACAATGTATACTCAAGAATAGACTATATTCTGGTTAGCCAAACTATGTCCCCTTTGATACTAGCCTCAGACATTATACCAACCACTTGGTCGGACCATAATGCAGTGTTGACAAAATTAACTGGCTTAAATGACCCTTATAGGGGCAGAAGCTGGACCATAAACCCAACTCTGCTCAGAGACAAATTATTTGCGCAAAATTTGCAGACAGAAATGTCTCACTTTTTAACACTTAACCAAAACTCAGTATCTAACCCCTTGCATATATGGGGAGCTTTAAAAGCCTTCGCCAGAGGCATTTTGATAAAATAATCTAGCAAACAGAATAAAGCATATTTGGCTCAACTAGAACGTACTAGAAGCGAGATTAAACACTTACAACTACAACACCAGATATCACTCAATGACAAAACATTAAAGCTACTGAGAGACAAAGAATATGCTCTGGATCAGTTGTTGACAAAGGAGGCTACCAGGTCCCTAAAACTGATTGATACCCAATACTTTATACAAGCCAACAAACCTGATAAACTATTAGCATTCAAATTAAAAGAAATAACTAGGACATCCTCGGTGCCACAAATTCAAACGGCAAATGGGCAGATCTCTAACCATCCACAGACCATTGCTAACACTTTTGCCCAGTATTACCAGAAACTTTATGCCCTGCCCCCATCCAAAAATCCTACCACATTAGATAGGGATACAAATGAATTCTTGCAGGATTGTAACTTACCTAAATTAGCAACAAAAGATCTAGATAATCTAAATTCGCCAATAACCATCCATGAAGTGAATATAGCAATACGAAACTTAAAGATGGGTAAGGCGCCAGGCCCTGATGGGTACTCAGGTATTTTTTATAAAACGTTTGCACAGGATCTTGGCCCCATTTTGGTTGAAAGTTTCAACCACATACTAGAGGGGGGAGCTATTCCCAAGGAACTTCTTGAGGCTCGTATATCAGTAATCCCTAAGCCTGGGAAATGTAAACACTGTAAAAATTATAGGCCCATCTCCCTGATTAATTTGGATATCAAATTATTTACAAAAATCTTAGCAACTAGACTAAATGATATTCTTCCTAAACTTATTCACCAGGATCAGGTGGGTTTTATTCGTAATAGAGAGGCCCCAGATAACATCCGGAAAATTATTGATCTTGTAGACTATACTTCAAAACAAAATGTGCCTTCTCTGTTTCTTTCATTAGACGCAGAGAAGGCATTTGATCGTGTAAACTGGGATTACCTCACTGCGGTGCTAAAAAATATGGGCTTTAAGGGAAATTTCTGTGCAGCAATTTCTGCAATATACTCCCACCCTTCTGCCTTCATCATAATAGCGGGCTATAAATCCTCACCTATAAAAATCCTTAATGGAACCAAACAGGGGTGCCCATTATCACCATTGTTGTTTGCCTTTGCATTGAACCGCTGGCAACAAGCATCAGGCAAAATGTAGATATTAGTGGCATTAAGATAGGCGACAGGGAACATAAGATCAGTCTATTCGCAGATGATGTTATCCTGTCAATTACTAAGCCCATGATTTCCCTCCCTCTAGTATACTCCACGATTAATAGATTTGCCGACATTTCGGGATACAAGATTAACAATGATAAATGCGAGGCAATAAGTACACATCTCCCAGAACATACCAAAAAATTATTGATCTTGAATTTTGATTTTAATTGGGCTGATAAGGGCATAAAGTATTTGGGTATCACAATCTGGACC
The DNA here is from genome assembly GCF_027579735.1 of Bombina bombina. Taxonomy (NCBI): domain Eukaryota; kingdom Metazoa; phylum Chordata; class Amphibia; order Anura; family Bombinatoridae; genus Bombina; species Bombina bombina. The sequence continues at coordinate 463,860,293 of NC_069505.1, read as the reverse complement.
ATCTTTACAAACTAAATTACTCACCTATGTTCACTCATATAAAAAATTTACTATCAAGGTGGAACAAACTCAATATCTCCCTGTATGGCAGGTTGACGTCAATTAAGATGACGGTACTACCTAAAATTCTGTATCTCTTTCGTTCACTACCCATAAACGTTTCCACCACTGTATTACGGAAAACACAAAAAGACCTGGTGGCGTTCATTTGGAAATACCGAAGATCCAGAGTTAATAAACAAACACTTCTCAGACATAAAACAGGTGGGGGGATGGGAATGCCAGATCTGACTGCGTACTACTATGCGGCCAGGATGGCACAGTCTTCTCTATGGCACAACCAATTGGACAGAATGCAATGGGTTCAAATAGAATCAGATATGTTGAGGATACACCCCATCTATAAATTGTTGTGGACCGCTAAAAAAGATAGGCCCCCTAAATGGAGAAGCTTTATTACTATAGCACATACACTAGCATTGTGGGAAACACTAACAACCAAGTACACTCTGATACCTAAGGGGTCGAAGGCGACCCCTTTAGTGACATTATCTACTCATTATGACCAGACTACACAGGAGAAGTGGGCAAATAAAGGCCTGTACCGCATTGCAGATACCCTGGTAGGCACCAAGCTATTAACATTCCACCAATATGCCGATTTAAATAAACAAGAAAGAGAGAGTTGGTTTCATTACCTACAATTAAGAGCGAGAGTAGATGAAATTTTAGGACAAAATCAGCCAACCGTTAGTTCCTAGCTAGAGAGACTTTGTTTAGCCACTGAACGGATAAGAGGGGCGATCTCCAACTTATATATACTATTTAATACCCCACCCAAGCTTAATAAATTACCATTTATGATAAAATGGGAGACGAAATTTAATTTTACATGGACCGCTGAAAATTGGTGCGATATTTTGAAGTCTGGCACTTCCTTTTCTATTTGTGCGCATTTAAAGGAAAACTTTATCAAAGTAGCTTATAGATGGTACTTCCACCCTTCGAGAATCCATGCAGCGTGCGCAAACACAAGTTGTTTACGAAGTTGCAATGAAAGCGGCACATATGCACATATGTGGTGGAACTGTTGTCATGTTTCACGCATATGGTCCCAAACATCAGAGCTCCTGGGTGAAATCCTGGATAGGCAAATTAATTTAACTCCATCTCAGGCACTGTTACATGAGCCTCTTTCAAATTTATCCCGAAAAGCAAACAAATTGGTAGCGCTGATACCAAGCTAACTATTGCAAGGTACTGGAAGACCACAGTACCCTCTTTTTTGATAATCAAGAATAAAGTTGACTATTATTACCAAATGAGCAGTGCCTCCGCAGATATTTTAGATAATAAAGAACAGTTTTTACTAATGTGGGAGCCCTGGATAATGTACATCAAGGCCAGAAACAGATAGAAGAGCTAGGAGAGACTAAGATAGGAGTTATGGATTTAGCCCCTGCCACCTCCGCTCCTGCCCAGCCAGTCTGGGTGGGTCACAACACATCTCCCTCTCCCCTCTCAGAGTTGAATCCAATTTCCCCGTGGTAGGGGCTAGAAATCTGGAGATGATTTACAGGTCGTACATGCTGAGCAGGGTCCTCCTCCATGGAGGTTCTAAATGGAGTAATAAAGCGTTTTAGAAATAGGACTGTCAACTAACGGTCGTGCTGAGCTTATCTACTCATTACTTATTGTCTGCTGTATGGTGGTCTTTTTGTTACATACCTTTAGTCACAGTGTTTAGTGGCAAGAAGAATTGTAAATCAATTGAAATTGTAACACAGTTGGTCAGATTTTATACTTGTAAAATGTTGAAAAATCAATAAAAAAACTTTTTTCATTAAAAAAAAAAAAAAAAGGAGCAGGGTAAAAAGGTGCAAATAATCAAAACCCATCAGAAAAATTACAGGGCGTGGTCTCAGACTCACTACTATAAAATAAAGGGTTAAACCCCTACTACCTCACCCTCTCTCGTTTCTTGGCGGTTTTGGGCTCCTCCGAGCAACCGCAATCTCCCCGGCCTTTCCTTTTGGGAGATTTTGTTTGTGAACCTGTTCTTGGTCTCTGACCAATCTATCCCTCTCCGACCGGCCGGGGCCCCTGGAACTACCAGCCAGCCCCGCATCCAGCACCCGCCAGAACATTTTACCTCCGGCCACTATGAAGGCCCCTTGCCTCAGAGCTCCGCTCTCTTGGGGATTGGTACCCCGTGGGAGGGGGAAGAGGTGAGCCAACTGCCAGAGGTGAGCTCCATTGGGAACCAGGGTTTCCGAGCCCTATCCAGCAGGCCGCCCTTTGGCTGGCCGGCCCCCTGGAACTGCCGGTCGGCCGCATCAGCTCAGGTCCCCGGTCCTCTTCAACCCAGGTCGCTCCAGCAGTCTTTTGTCCTAGAGCTCCGCTCTTTGGGGAATTACTACCTCTGGAGGAGGACCAGAGGTGGGGCGATAACCAGGGGGGAGCCTTCATGGGAACCGGTGGTTTAGGAGCCATGGATCCAGGTGCTGTTTGGACTATAACAGCTGGGGTCCAAGGACTATCCAACGACACCCTGGAAGTGCCGCCGCCGATCCCCGTGATCTCCCCGAATACACCATCCTTGCACGACTGGACACTGGGGAACAATGAACACAATGAAGGCGCCAGCCTGTCTAGAGGGGAGGGAAGAGCGGGAGATACGAGGGACTGATAAAGCTCTTATCAAGATCAGTTTCTGTATAAATGTGTGTGTTTCCCAAAAAAAAAAAATCTCACTCTTTTGTTCACCTGAATGCTGGTATGTCTAGTTATTTGGGTGGGCTCCTGCTGTAATCACCATCTCTGCTACATAGTGGCTGGTTCCAGGAGTTGGAAGGACCTGTTGGCGGAGCTACCCAGTCGGGGTAGTCGGAGATCCGTCACATTGGTGGGAGCGGTGGGATGCTTCCATCTACCTGGAACTTCCAAACCACCACCTGAAGACACCTTCGGATGGAGCGGTACTCGACACTCCGGAAGGTTGAGCTAAAAGCCTTGTTGGAGGCCAGAGGGAAAATTGCCGGCAACAAAACCAAAGAAGCCATCATAACCAAGCTGATGGAGGATCCGTTAGGACAGATCAGCCACATTCAGTACCACTGCCCAGCACAAGCAGTCCGAACCCCCCCACACCACAGCCAAAAAGAGCCCCACCGGCCCAGAGGGCGAAGGCTCCCGTCAGAACCTACCAGACCGCTGCTCACTGCCGTATGTATGCCGAAGACCCTACAGAATGGGAAGATAAGGAGGTCGGGGCGAAACATGCCGTACATATGGCCACCACGGATAACTGTCACCACCATCGACAGGACGTCTGGATTAATGGCCAAGCGACTGAGGGACACTGGCGCTACAATAACCCTAATTCAGCCTCACCTGGTCCCCACCTCCAGCCAAACCGAGAGGACCCCATCTGTTCAGGTGGCGGGAGGTGCCACCCTGCAGGTCCCTACATCCCACATCCTACATACACCTGAACTGGGGCACAGGCTCCCGGGATGTAGAGGTGGGCATTATGCCCAAACTTCATGCCGAGGTCCTGCTAGGAAACGACCTCAGCCATTTGGTATCCGCCTTTGTGGGGATACACCCCTGGAGATGTTCCCAGTGACTACACGCCAGCAAGCCAGACGCTACAGCTCCCCTGGGGATCCAAGTAAGACCAAGACAGGCCGCTCCAACTACTACCCGTCCCCGCCGGCCCTGCCCAACTTCCCCTTCCCTTCACCCGCCCGCTCCTACCCTTCCCCCAGACCGAATCCCCTGGGCGTCCTCCACCGACTTCGTCCATGAAACCCTGAGCGACCCGACTCTGACCCCTTACCGAGACCAAGTAGGTGCCGACCCCCAGGGGCCGAACACTTTCAGTGGGAGGGAGGACTCCTGTATCGGATCTCCGAGAGGAAAAAAAGGGCCAGTGCCCAAAAGTCAGCTAGTTGTACTGAAACGGTTTTGATCCGATCTGCTGCAGATAGGTCATGACATAACCCTAGCTGGTTTTAAAAAAAAAAAAAAAAAAAAGGACCCACCACTGACTAACCCAAACCTTTTTCTGGCCCGGAATCACAAATGAAGGAATATTGTAACACGTGTGAGGTATGCCAAAAAGTAGGGAAGACTGGGGACCACACTATAGCCCCCCTTCCACCACTCCCCATTATAGACTAACCTTTTAGCAGGGTTGCCGTGGATATAGTGGGTCCCTTACCTCGACCCAGTCACACAGGAAAGAAATACATCCTTATGGTGGTGGACTATGCCACCCGATACCCGGAGGCAATCCCTCTAGCCAATATCCAGGCGGAAACAGTGGCAGATGCTATGCTCCAGATATTCATCAGAGTGGGCTTCAATCAGGAAATAATCTACGATCAGGGAACCCAGTTCACTGCGGAGATTACCCGACAGCTATGGAAGCTACGCGGGATCAAGCCCCTGCACAGCGCTTCATACCACCCCCAGACAAATGGTCTATGTGAGAGGTTTAACGGGACCTTGAAGCAGTTGCTCAGAACGTTCTCGGCCACTCGCAAGGACTGGGAAAAATTCCTACTGTACCTCCTCTTTCCCTATAGGGAGGTACCCCAGGAATCCACAGGGTTCTCCCCCTTTGAACTAGTATATGGCCGGAAGATACGGGGGCCCCTGGACCTAGTTAGGAGCCATTGGGAGGGGGTCACAGAGGAAGGGGGACCCTCCATTGTGGAGTACGTCCTCCAACTCCGAGACCACTTGAAGGATCTTGCCCCCCCAGGTGCTGGAGAACTTGCAAGTCGCTCAGAGCCGACAGAAACGGTGGTACGACAGAAGTGCTTGTACACGCACCTTAGCAGTAGGGCAGAAGGTACTAGCCCTGAAGCCTGTCAAAACTGATAAACTACAGGCTTCTTGGCAAGGACCCTACCGGGTAGTGGAACAGCTAAAAGACACCACATATTTGGTCGCCAAATGTTCAGATTCCCGGGTACACACTACCTTTCATGTGAATATGCTAAAGGCATACTTAGAAAAGGCGTGGCCGCTATCTGTGCGCCGGCTGTGAAAGACTGAGAGCCTCCCCATGCCGGGGCTCCCCGTAGCCAATAAGACCCCCCAGGGGGTAGAGGATACAATCTTAGATGAAAGATTAGGACAGGAACAGAGAGGGCAGGTCCAGCAGCTGTTCGAACACTGCCGCGAGATGTTCTGTAATAGCCCTGGGTACACCACAGTGTCCATACAAAAGGTCAAAACCCCGGGACAGCCCCCCTTGCCACAAGCCCCTTATCGGGTACGAGGGGCAGTGCGAGACAGCATGCACAGGGAGCTCCAGGGAATGTTGGACCTAGGTGTTGTGGAACCGTCCAACAGTGCCTGGGCCTCCCCTGTGGTGCTGGTGCCCAAGAAAGATGGGACTACTCGGTTCTGCATTGACTACAGCAAGCTCAATGACAGAACCACTACTAATGCATACCCCGGGTCAATGACCTGTTGGACAGAATCGGCCAGGGGCCACTTCCTAACCACCCTTGACCTCTGCAAAGGGTACTGGCAAATTCCCTTAGCCCCCGACTCAGTCCCCAAGTCTGCCTTCATTACCCCTTCGGCCTCTACCAGTTTAAGGTCATGACGTTTGGGATGAAGAATGCCCCAGCCACCTTCCAACGCATGGTAGACCGTCTACTAGAAGGCCTCTAGGACTATGCCTGTGCCTACTTAGATGACATTGCCATCTACAGCAACACCTGGGAGGACAACTTAGTCCACCCAGGAGTTGTTCTAAATCGCCTTAGAGCCGCTGGGTTAACCCTGAAGCCCGACAAATGCACCATAGGGTGCTCGAAGTTCCAGTACCTGGGCCACCGTGTGGGCTGTGGGAAGCAGCGGCCCGAGCCGGCAAAAGTTGAGGCAGGTATATGTACAATGTGATAAAGTAATGAGATCTGATTATACTTACAGATATAAGATACAGACACATGTATATGTACACAATGTGATACAGTAATGAGATCTGATTATACCTACAGATATAAGATAAAGACACGTATATTATACCTACAGATATAAGATAAAGAAGCAGGTATATGTACACAATGTGATCAAGTAATAAGATCTGATTATACCTACAAGCTCAACCCATTTTATTAGGTTGTGGCTTCAAAACACAAAATCAGCTAATTCATATACACATATAAGCCTTAAAAAAAGCAAATCTCATACATTTTTTACTCTGCAGCTGGTAAAAAAGTAATTGGAATCACATTAAGGGAAAAACTATTTTATAGTATACTGTCCCTTTAACCGAGTTTTGGGGGACAATGGAAGATTGTTGAGGTGGAGTTTAGCCCTGGAGCCCTTTAACTTTGACGTTGAGTACAGGCCGGGAAAGAACAATGGAAACGCTGATGGTCTTTCCCGGCAAACTGAAGTGGCATAGTTCCCCAGACAGCCCCAGGCCAACCCGTGTGTGGATCTAGCCGGGGCTGCCGAACTGGAAGGGGGGAGCTGTCACGGATACCAGGCTGCAAGAGTTAAAACCCTACCCCCTACTACCTCACCCCCTCTTGTTTCTTGGCAGTTTTGGGCTCCTCAGAGCAACCACGATCTCCCCAACCTTTCCTTTTGGGAGATTTTGTTTGTGAATCTGTTCTTGGAAGAGCTGGTCTCTGACTGATCAATACCTCTCCGACCGGCTGGGCCCCTGGAACTACCAACCGGCCCCGCATTCAGCACCCACCGGAACACTTTACCGCTGCTTTGAAGGCCCCTTGCCTCAGAGCTCCACTCTCTTGGGGATTGTTCTCCGTGGGGAGGGCAAGAAGTGAGCCAACTCCCAGAGGTGAGCTCCATTGGGAACGAGGGTTTCCGAGCCCTATCCAGCAGGCCGCCCTCCAGCTGGCCGGCCCCCTGGAACCGCTGGTCAGCCACATCAGCTCGGGTCCCGGTCCTCTTCAACCCAGGTCGCTCCAGCAGTCCTTTGTCCTAGAGTTCCGCTCTTTGGGGAATTACTACCTCTAGAGGAGGACCAGAGGTGGGGCGATTACCAGGGGGGAGCCTTCATGGGAACCAGGGGTTTAGGACCCCCCATCTTCATCTACTCTCCAGCGGCCTTCCCGGTGTACGGTTGGTCACCGATAGCTCCGGCCCCCAGCTATGGATCCAGGTGCTGTTTAGACTATAACAGCTGGGGTCCAAGGGATATCCAACTGCAGGGGTTGGAAGGACCCGTTGGCGGAGCTACCCAGTCGGGGTAGTCGGAGATCCGTCACACTAAGCATAAATTATGTTTAAAGGTGGTGAGAGTCCATGACCCATTACTCCTGGGAGCTGGTACCCAAGCACTGAAGTGCACGAGTAATGAGGGTGGGACCAGCATGACATAGATGAATCCATCAACATTCTCTTTTTTTACACAATACATTTTATGCAAAATACAAAACTAAATCAACCAGAGACTCCTGTCTGAAGAACCTCCTACCAAAGGCTGAAAAAAGTGAGAGAAAAAGCGGACTAGCAAATTTGGCCAAGAAAAGGTTCTTTGTAACAAACCCAAAAGGTGGCACTGATAAAGCTTAAACCAAAAAGCCAAAAAACACAGCAGTAGCTAATTTGTCCTTTTCTAGAACCAAAAACATGAACAAACTAAAAGATTGTTTGAAATCCTATATAGCCTGAAGAAAAGAAAAAAAAAAAATTACAAAAGAACTGACAACATCCAAATTATGGAGAAGCCTCTTCATAAAGATCTCAGGACAAATTAAATTAAAAAAAATTGTCATTAAAACTGCCTTATCCTGATGAGAATACAAGATACAAAGAGACCACTCAAACCATCGTATCAGAAAACAATACCAAAAGAAACAAAAAAGGTTATAAAAAGACAAAATAACAAACATAGGCAAAGAGGAACCCTAAAAAACAATTTAAGGTTCCAAGGAGTGAAAAATGACTAAAAGACAAGAAAATAAGACATCTTCCTATGAAACAAAAAACAGACAGAGCCAAAAACTAACCCTTCAAAGAACTGGTGGATAAAACCAAACCTTCCTGAAGAAAATGCAGAATCCGAAGACTTCTAAAAGAAAACCATACATCAGGAAATAACCAAGGAGCCATCAGATCTATTTATGAAAGACAATCTAAATGAAAAAATCCTGATGATGAGACCTCTCCTCTGGATGCAAAGATAAAGAACAATTGTTTTCTGCCCAGGAGAGAATCCAAGAAACTTCCTTCATGGCTAGGGAACTAAGAGTTCCTCCCTGATGATTGATATATGCCACTGCTGTGACATTTCCTTGACTGAAGACACAGATGACACTCCTTTTCAACAGGGGCCAACTCTAAAGGGCCTTGAAAGTCTAAAAACTATTATTGGTAACTTCACTTCTGAAGAGACCAGACTCATTGTGCTCTTTTAAGACCCCACAGACAGCAGCCTACCCTGAAATACCTACATATTTTGAGATCATAGTTTAAACAGGACAATTAAAAGAAGCTCCCTGAACTAAAGGACTGAAGATCCAGCCACAAAGACAGGGACTGTCATAGTTGGATTTCCAAAAAAATTGAGCATGATTCCTAGATCATATCCAAAACATACAATCTGAAAATGCCTTAAGTGAAACAAAGCAGACAGAATAATCCGGTGCAGCAATCATTAGCCCTAGAACATACAAAAGAGCTACGGTAGGAAAAAGAACAGATTGAATAATAGAAAAAGATTAAAACAGTTCTAACCTTCTTAGAGATCAGACAAACAAACAGTCTCATAGAGACTAAATCTATTTGAAGACCCAGAAAAAATAAAAATAAAAACAAAACAAAAACACTGGACTGGGGAACAAAAGAACTCTTTGGAAAACTGATTTTCTAACCCTGCTGCTGAACAACAAAAGTCTGTTGATTAGAGATACTGCTAAATGTAAAGATGGAGGCTATACCCAGATATCATCCAGGTAAGGAAACACTGAAATTTAAATATTCTGGGAGCAGAACCAAAACAAATGGAAGAGCAACAAACTGAAAATGTTTGTCCAGGAAAGCAAACCTTAGAGATTAAAATGATCCTAGAGAATAGGAACAAATGTAATCAACTTTTAAATCTAATGATGACATAAAACTGACCATGCAGAACAAAAGGCACAATAGTCCAAATAGCCTCCATCTTTAAAGTAGGAACCCTGAGAAACTTGCTCAGAGCTTACAAATACAAAACTGGTATAGAAAGACCCTGTGACGGTTCCTTAGTCACATACATGGACAATGTGTGACACAGCGCCATCTATTGGCTGAACTATGCCAAAAACATAACAACGCCCTCTATTGGTTGCAAGCTCATCACCAAAATGGGTACAAGAGAAGGAATGACTAATTTGCATAGGGCGAAAATACAAACAGATGGTTAATATTTTTACTGTTTAGAACTACCTAAATCCTCCATCCTGTTGGCAAAGTTATATTCCTTTATTATATTGTTTCCTATATGTTTTTCTGAGTGTGTCAGCATAAGCTTACTAGCGTGTTTGTAAAAGCTAGTCCTGTGTGATATAAAGCATTAGTAGTAGTTCCATCTGGAACAGTTGGTCCATTCTGATCCTTTCAGGTATACCAGTAGCAGAGGTTCTGCCCCTGCATTCTGGGATCTGTTCGTGGCTAGTAGCAGCCAGGCAGAGGGGACGATACCTGCTTGAAGGGAGTAGCAAGGCAGAGGGGTCTATTCCTGCCTAGAAACAGCCAGGCAGAGGGGATGATACCTGCCGGGAGAGAGCTGCAGGGCAGAGGGGATGTTACATGCCTGCAAGCCCACTGACACCAGTTCAGTTGGGGGAGATACAGCCGCTGGCTTGACCCCAGTCTCAGCAACTATAGCACTGGTCCCACTATCCAGTGGCCATCCCACATTGAAGAGGTTTGAATAGGAACCCAACCTATGTTCCACAATTGTAACTGGATAACTCCCCTGGATTCCCAATCTGAAAGAAGACTTTTGCCTTCAATGGAGCCTTTAGAACATGAAAAAAAAGAAACCTTCCTCTGAGGTCTCACCCTGAGAAACCATACTTGAAACCAAGGGAAGCTGAACAAACTGAGACCAGGCCCCTAAAAAAAGGTGTAACCTGCCTCCTAGCAGAATACCTTGAACAAGGGCCGTACTTTTATTCTGACTTGCATGAGGGAGTAGGTTTCTTAGACGGCTTAGATCTACTCCAATTTGAACTTCGCTTCCATGCAGAATTGGAAGATCCTAATTTCTGAGGGAAGCAAGATTGTTCTAATGAAAGGAACCAAACAACATATTTCCAGAAAGGAAAGAGGCAACAAAGTTAGAATTAGAAACCACATCCTCTGACCAGGACTTTAACCATGAAACCATTAAGGCAAAAAAATGCTAATGACATACTCTTTGTATAAATATTAATAATGCCAATAAATACATCCCAAATAAAAGCATAGGTAGATTTATAGAAACCCAAAAGAATCTGGAAATCTGTATTAACAGAGACAACAGAAAAACAGCTCAGTAAGATACTCCAACCAAATTGAAGAAGCAGCAGCCACAAAGATAACACTGATAGCTGGCCTGAAAAACAAAACCTGCTAACCGAAAAGAACTCCTAGTCTAACTTCCAGTCCATAGGATATTTGAAGTACTATCCTCCAAAGAAAACAGTAGTACGTCTAGCCAAAGAGAATATAGCCCTATCCACCTTAGGAACAGATTCCAAAAGTTCAATATCAGAGGCTGGAAAAGGATAGACCTTTTAAAACCTTGCCTGAAGGAAAAGAGTGATCGTCTGGAGTTGCCATGTTCTTTGTTCAGAGAGGAATTGCCTGGTATTTTGGCGCTGGACTGACCATAATAGGCGGGATCAGACTGAAATACTACAGGAAAGTTCTATTATGTGAAAAGCATTATTGGGCTAAGAGAGGCTGCACCCACGTGGTAAATCGCCATAGAACAAGCTAACAATGGTATTGGTTTGGTTGTTCATATGAATTATACAATTATATTTATTGTTATACTTTGTACGTACATATAAATTATCAATTATATTTATTGTTATACTTTGTACGTTCATATGAATTATATAACGATTCTTGACTCTTTATAAAGTAACATTATCAGCTTCTCACGTCTGACATAAGTTTTATTTCATGTACACAAACTCTTACCAGCGCTCTCAGATGTTTGGATTTCTACAGTCCGAAGCATTTGGGGACTCTCCATAATCACTTCCTTTGGTTCGTCTACATATTGCCCCTCCTCAACCGTGAAATACAGGGTAAGGTCATTACATTTTATAGGGACCTGAAACACATACATATAGAAATAAGATATCACAGAGGGACTCACTCTGTCACATTTTATTCACATCCTGTGTAATGTTCAAAGCCAAGTGACTAGTACTGTGTGAAAATGTTACTGAGAATATGCAGAGACACAGACAGAAGATAGGAAATACTCACAGGGTCAGATGGGTTAGTAAAGGGAGTCACTGTGCCCTAACAATGTATAATGTCACATTCCCCAGCAGTGTCACCTCTCCAGCTCAGCCGGTGACTGCTGCTGTGTGATATTACTGAGAACATGCAGAGACACATATAGAAGGTAGGAAATACACACAGGGTCAGTAAAGGGAGTCACTGTGCCCTGACACTGTATAATGTCACATTCCCCAGCCGTGTCACCTCTCCGCTCAGCCGGTGACTGCTGCTGTGTGATAATGTTACTGAGAACATGCAGAGACACAGACAGAAGGTAGGAAATGCACAGAGGGTCAGTAAAGGGAGTCAATGTGCCCCGACACTGTATAATGTCACATTCCCCAGCAGTGTCACCTCTCCGCTCAGCTGGTGAATGCTGCTGTGTGATAATGTTACTGAGAACACGCAGAGACACAGACAGAAGGTAAGAAATACACACAGGGTCAGATGGGTCAGTAAAGGGAGTCACTCACATTACCCAGAAGTCCTCACCTGTCTGCTCACGCGGTGAATGTTGCTGTCAGAGGGATTTTTCATGAACGTGTATCTCTGTAGGAGGAGAGAATAAGATGTCAGACAGCGATAAGATAGAATTACGCATTTCTCATCTTTATATTGTGTCACTGCCCTCAAACAGTCTGATACAACAGTAAGTGGGCGCATTACCTGAAACACATATAGACGCGGTACAAACTCATTGACACCACAGATGCCAGAAATAACTAAACACGTTGTTAAATAATAAAAAGGCATATATGGGGTTAAGATATTCACCTCTGTTGACACTAATAAGGGACAGACATGTTGAAGGGTCAGTGTGGGCGGCACTCACCTCCCCGGTCAGTAGGTAGATGATCTCCAGCGCATGATTTAGGAACTGCTCAGCAATTTGCTTCTTGTAATTCTCCATATTGATCATTGCCATCGAGTCAGTGAGACGGTGCGGGTGAGACATCTGTGGGAAGAAGGGTGAGACGGGTGTTAACCTCATACAGTGCAGGGCGTCACCTAAAGACTTTGCAAACTCTACCCAGCATGCCCGTCTATATACTGATAGCCACCTGCACCCCATTTACTCCCTCATACCTTAACTGCCCCACCACACACTAAGCCCCCTTTATAAACAGACGTGTGCATGCCCTACAAACACCCTATAAACCCCTCTTAGAGAGGCACCCTATTACCCTCTCTCTCTCTTGCACACACACACCCTATCACCCCCTCTCACACACCCACCCTATCACCCCCTCTCACACACACACACCCACCCTATCACCCCCTCTCACACACACCCCATCACCCCCTCTCACACACACACACACACCCCATCACCCCCTCTCACACACACACACACCCCATCACCCCCTCTCACACACACACCCTATCACCCCCTCTCACACACACACACACCTATCACCCCCTCTCACACACACACCCTATCACCCCCTCTCACACACACACTCACACCCTATCACCCCCTCTCACACACACACTCACACCCTATCACCCCCTCTCACACACACACTCACACCCTATCACCCCCTCTCACACACACACACCCTATCACCCCCTCTCACACACACACTATCACCCCCTCTCACACACACCCTATCACCCCCTCTCACACCCACCTTATCACCCCCTCTCAGAGACACACCCTAGTACCCCCTCTCTCACACCCACCCTATCACCCCCTCTCAGAGACTCACCCTATTATCCCCATCACACACACCCTATCACCCCCTCTCTCACACACACACACTATCACCCCCTGTGACGGACCGCCTGTTACGCCGAATGAGTACCTCCGTCAGAACACTTCCCTTGTCCTGGACATCCCTTTATCCAGAGCAATAGCTCCTGGTATCTTCCTTTGACCGCAGTCTAAAGTTATGTAGGGGAACAGAACTGAGGCAACACTCAGTTGTCTGAACACAAAATAAACACTTTATTTAAAAGCAGCACACATATTTATACACCCTGGCTTCAGGTTGCAGAAGGCATTGGTTAAACAGTAAAGCAAACCTCTAACAATAGTCTATTCACAGGTAAAACAGATTAACATATCAAGTTAATTAACTGGGAAGAAAGTTTACTCAGACTCACTGAGAGGTCAGGCGTTGGCACGGTGGGCTGGGCGCGGGGGGGTCATGTTGGCACTGTACGTAGCTATGAGAGCCCAGAGGAGGTTGTGGTGGCTCTGGGACAACGGCACGCCACAGCCACCAACTATCGCTGCTCTGGAGCCTATGACCTGAGGGTGCTGGACAGTGCTCCCACCGGTGAGAGTTTTGGGGTTTCAGGGATCTTAAATACCATGGGTAGAGTTCTAACAGCATCTTTATCTTGCCACTGCTATGAATACACAACACAATGTGTCCTTAAAAACTCTAGGGTAACTCGCAGGCACTTCTCATGCATAGACAGGATGGGGTACACACAGCTGTAGCCAAAATAAATACTGCAGGCTGTACCCATATAGTCATTATTAGGGATACAACTGGCTTTAACCAAGTAAACAATACTATAGGAACACTTCAAAGGGAAAAGGGGGGGGCAATAAGCTGTGCCCAAATAAATCTTGTTAGGAATGCACTACTATACCCAGATGGGCTGTAAGGGACGCACCATCTTCTCAGTAAGTAAACACCCCTGTATGATACAACTGGTCCTCATATTTTGCCCTGCTCCTCAAGTATATATATATTTATTAATGTCATAATTAATTTTAGGCCGCAACAAGCCACGCCCCAAAGCCACACCCTCTCCACGCCCACTTAAAAAGTGTCCAGGAATTTTTGGGGCAAAAGGTGGCAACCCTACCTGCACCCATCCTGTATTTATGGATACAGGGTGACATGGACATAAGACAGAGTTATGAAAGTAAATGGGGTGTCAAGCAAATAAAATTCCACAATTCCATGCAGTCTCTGGATATCCTTAAAGGGACAGTATACACTCATTTTCATATAACTGCATTTAATAGACACTACTATAAATAATAAGATGCAGATACTGAAATAAAAATCCAGTACAAAATGGTTTAAAAACGTACTTAGAAGCTTTCAGCTCTGTTGAAAAGGCTGTTGGAAAGCCCACTGCAAGTGGGAAATAAGACACTCCCCCCCTCCCCCTTCTTTTGCATATGAAAAGACCCTTTACACAAACAGGAGCAAGCTGGAGAAGGTAGCTGACTGTATTCAAATAAAACTTTGGGGCTTGGTTAGGAGTCTGAAAATCAGAGCAATGTTCTTTAAAAAATAAGCAAAATTATACATTTTAAAAAAAAAAAAAAAAAAAAAAAAAAACTTTATGGGCTTCATAAATAGATCATCTACAAAACATTTATGCAAAGAAAAAATTAGTGTATAATGGCCCTTTAAGCCCATGTATCTCCAGCCCAAAGAATGTTCCATAACAGGATGCCAGATCATGACGACTCACGTTACACCCCCTCTTTCTCTCACACACACACACACACACCCAATCACCCCCTCTCACACACACAATCACCCCTAGGTTCTAGAAGGAAAAAAGGTGTAGCTTTCTTGATAAACAAAAATTTAACATATAATATTACAAAAATAACTCTAGATCCTGATGAGAGATGGGTGCTCTTGGAGATTCAGGTGGACGGCTTTAAGGTGGTGATCTGTAACGTGTACGGCCCCAATAAAACAGACCCCACCTTTTGGAATAGTCTAGTATTTATGTTAACCAATTATCTGGATCAAAATATAATCTTAGCGGGTGATTTTAATTTAATACCCACAGAAACTTTAGACAAATTTAGCCCTAGATATTCCACTTTCTCTAATCAGAAGGCTAAAATATTTAAGCAAATATGCAAAAATCTGAAACTACACGATATCTGGCGATTACAATACCCAGATACGAAGTCCTTTACCTGTGATTCAAAAGCTTATGGTTCTTTTTCTCGAATAGATTTTTTCTTGTTATCTAGTTCATTGATTAAATTAGAAATTCAAACAAAGATATCTGATATCGTGATCTCTGATCATGCAATTATTTCTTTAGATATACATATACAACCTTTTCAGAGAAATGAAAGGAATAACTTTTTCTTTCCAAAATTTTTAGCAAACAATTTAGAATTTAATAACTGGTTAAAACATAAATGGAGAGAATTTGCGTATCTAAATAGGTTATATAGGGAAAAAATAGAAACATTCTGGGAAGCCGCAAAGGCTTGTTTAAGAGGAGATATTAAAGCATATATGATCTCAAAAAAAAAGAAGATACAGATGAGGGAAACTCAGTTATCCAAACAAGTTCAGAACGCATATCGCAAATATATAAACAATCCCTCTAGGAGACTAAGAGATAAATATAAAGGGGCTAAAACAGAAAGGGATATCTTTATTAAACAGAAGGTCGCCTGGGAAGAATTAAAGATAAGTGCTAAATACAAAGGCCAATTTGGGAAGTCAGCCAAGTTCTTACCCAGATTGGACAAAGCCAGGAAAAAGTCCAATATAATAGAAGCTATTAATGACGGGACAGATAGAGTTACTGACCAAGCCAAAATTAAAAGTGTTTTTTTAGAATATTATCAAAAGTTATATTCGGCTAAAGAAATCAACACTGATAACAAGACCAATTTTTGGCATAAAATTACGCTCCCTAAGATCTCGCAAGAAATGGTTAATGACCTAAATAGGCCAATAACTAGAGAGGAAGTATTGGAAGCTATTAAAAATGCCAAGTCTAATAAAGCCCCTGGTCCGGACCAGATACCTGCTGAAATGTACAAAATACTCAAAATAGAGTTAGTCTATGTTCTAGTACAATTGTTTAATGGATATTTTATTGATGGCAAAAATATGTCAAAATATTTTTCTGAGTCTACTATATCATTGATATTGAAAAAAGGGAAATGTGCATTAGATCCTAAGTCATACAGACCTATCTCATTGCTTAATGTAGACTATAAGCTATTAACTCATATTATTTCCAATCGATTGAAACCATGTCTAGACTCCATTATACACCTTGATCAGTCGGAATTTATGCACCGGAGATCCTCAACTAAAAATATACGGAAGGTAGCTTTAGTACTAGAATATTTCCGGAATAAATTCTCTGAAAAAATAACAATTAAGCAGGATTTTGCGCTAATCACAATCGATGCTGAAAAGGCATTTGATGCCATAATTTGGGACCATCTGGTCTCTGCATTAAACCAATTTGGCTTTACAGGGCATTTTCTTCAATTCATCAAAATTATATACAACCATCCGAGGTCCAACATACTAATAAATGGTAGCTATACTGCGAATCTAACATTATATAGGGGGACGAGGCAAGGATGCCCACTCTCCCCATTATTATTTAATGTGGCTATAGAGCCTCTCGCTATAATGTTACGTCAAGAGTTACAAGGAATCCGATTTGGGGAACAAAAATTAGTACTATCCTTATATGCAGATGATTTGTTACTATTTGTTAATAATACCAAGAAAAATATACCTCAGGCCCTAAATATTATTGATGTGTTTAGTTCCTTTTCGGGCTATAAAATTAATGCCAACAAATCTGAAATTTTATGGATACATAAAAATAAAAATAGCCTACAAGAACATCCTTTTCTAGAGTCCCCTAGCATTAAATATTTAGGAATATATTTTCATGCTGATCCAAAACAATGGTACAGATTAAATTACACTGCTTTTTTTTAAAAAGCAACAGAAAAACTACAACGATGGAGTACCTTCCCCATCTCTCTTTCTGCTAAAGTAATGATCATTAAATCTACTCTATTCCCACAATTGATGTATATTATGCAAAATATTCCACTGTTTATATTGAGTCAAGATATTAAAGGTTTTAATGTAGAGTGTGCCAAATTCCTTTGGAACAATAAAAGACACATGCTTTCTATAGCAAAATTAACATCTAGATTAGACGAAGGAGGTCTATCTTTTCCAGATATCAAAAAATATAATATTGCTATTTTAGCCCGTTTTGCAGTTGATTGGCTAACAGAAGCCAACCATCTCACACTCCTATCAATGGAGGAATACTTGATTGCACCATTTTCACTGAAAGCCCTGTTACATTGTCCATCATCACAATTACCAAGCCATATTAAAAATATAAAGACATTATTTAATACTATTGAGGCATGGCAAAAACTTAATATAATGTTTAAAGTTAATTTTGAGATCTCTCCATTTCTTCCGATACGAGGTAACCCAAAATTTATCCCTGGTCTATGCCATGAAATTTATAAAAGTTGGATGCAAAAAGGTTTGCTTTATGTACAGAAATGTCTAAATAGTATGTCCCAAATAAGAACTTTTGAGGACATTGCTGGAGAATTTTGCCTTCCTAATAAGAATTTTTTCGCTTACCTTCAGGTCAGACATTTTATTACAGGAATTAAAAAAACAAATTCAGATAGGATCGGATGGGGGGAAATCGAAAAATATATAACAAGCTATAAGTTAGGTAAACACAGTATAGCTCTTTTATATAAAATTATGCTGGCAAAGCAGGGCCAACTGCTAAGGGATAATCTAATCCAGAATTGGAATCCCTACTTTACGGACATCTCACCAGAAACTTTGATTGCAAGTTTCAAATGGGTCCAGGGAGCGAATATCTCTACAGTTTGGAAAGAATCACACATAAAATTACTTAACAATGCGTACCTGACACCCTGGAAAATAGCCAAATGGTATACGAACTCTGTAGATAAGTGTCCAAGATGTAATAACTCACGTGCAGATATAATTCACTGTTTCTGGAATTGCCCTAAAATAAATCAGTTTTGGAGCAAAGTAGAATTCTGGCTCAACAAGGTATTAGACTTTAGACTAAAAATTCACTCCAAACATATTTTTTTTCTTCTTAATACAGAGCAGAACAGAGCTAATACCAATCTTATTAATAATGTAATTATGCTTGGTCGTAACCTCATATTAAAAGACTGGAAGAATAAAAAAGCCCCTACACTGCCATGTTTTATAAATGCCATATACGCCCAGATAATTTGAACAAATGAATATACCCTCCCAAGAGGAGAAAAAGATCAAAGATTTCTTTCTGAAATGGCTAAGAGTTATTTTAACTTATCCACTGGCTATCCAATTTCTCCTTATTCGTAATTTCCGTAGAACGGAATTTTTTGAGACTTTGATTCTGTCAAATGTCTTTCCAACTGAATGGTATTGATTGGCAATGTAGACAGAGGAGGAAAGGGAAATAAATAACTAATGTCACGTTTAATCTAAGCATAAACAAATATAAGAAGTTATTGCAGGGTTTTGGTGGGGGAGAGGAGACGGGGAGTGAGAGGAGAGGGAAAAAAAGAGAGAATTTTTTTTTTTTTTTTTTTCTCCTTCTCTCTGCCGTAGTGATACAAGAGAAGGTGAATTAAACGGCAAATCTGGTAGCGAGATTTAAAGTGTATTTGCTGTATAAATTTGCAACGGATTAAGGAAGGTAACTATGTATGCTTGTGTTGACGAATACATAGGAACACGTGTATTGTTTGTAATCATTCTTATACAAGTATAAGCATGATATCTCAAAATTGCCCCTTTTTTTTTTTATTATTATTTTGTATGTACCGGTTTAGTTTTGTCAATATTATTTGTATGTCTAAAAATCAATAAAAATTAAATTAAAAAAAAAAAAAAAGTGTATAATGGCCCTTTAAGCCCATGTATCTCCAGCCCAAAGAATGTTCCATAACAGGCTGCCAGATCATGATGACTCACGTTACACCCCCTCTTTCTCTCACACACACACACCCACTATCACCCCCTCTCACACACACACACCCAATCACCCCCTCACACACACACACACACCCCCTCACACACACACAATCACCCTCTCTCACACACACAATCACCCTCTCTCACACACACACACCCTCTCTCACACACACACACCCTCTCTCACACACACACAATCACCCTCTCTCTCACACAATCACCCTCACAATCACCCTCTCTCTCTCACACACACACAATCACCCTCTCTCTCTCACACACAAACACACAATCACCCTCTCTCTCACACACACACAATCACCCTCACAATCACCCTCTCTCTCTCACACACACACACAATCACCCTCTCTCTCTCACACACACACAATCACCCTCTCTCTCTCTCACACACACAATCACCCTCTCTCTCTCTCACACACACAATCACCCTCTCTCTCTCTCTCACACACACAATCACCCTCTCTCTCTCTCACACACACAATCACCCTCTCTCTCTCTCACACACACAATCACCCTCTCTCTCTCACACACTCACACACAATCACCCTCTCTCACACACACACACACACACAATCACCCTCTCTCTCACACACACACACAATCACCCTCTCTCTCACACACACACACAATCACCCTCTCTCTCACACACACACACAATCACCCTCTCTCTCACACACACACACACACAATCACCCTCTCTCTCTCACACACACACAATCACCCTCTCTCTCTCACACACACACACACAATCACCCTCTCTCTCTCACACACACACAATCACCCTCTCTCTCTCACACACACACAATCACCCTCTCTCTCTCACACACACACAATCACCCTCTCTCTCTCACACACACACAATCACCCTCTCTCTCTCACACACAAACACAATCACCCTCTCTCTCACACACACACACAATCACCCTCTCTCTCACACACACACACAATCACCCTCTCTCTCACACACACACAATCACCCTCTCTCTCACACACACACAATCACC